>NC_037682.1:75892051-75927439 GCF_003255815.1 Theropithecus gelada | reverse complement strand
AAAAAAAAAAAAAAAAAAATAGAAAATTCATCAGGGCTGAACTAATTGTTATGTAAAGCCTTCCCTGGAATTAGCAAAAAAACAGAACTTGTAGCTGGTAAAAGCAACAGAAACATTTATACAGGACAACACCTGAGAAGAGAACAGTTAAATGTTTCTTTTAAAGGAAAGAATTTTTAAGAGTTCAACTATAGGTAAAGGTTAGTAAGATGTTTCTATTTCCTTATATATTATTTTTGAAAATGAATTTCAGTAATAGTAATTAATGATGCATTCATGGTAGTCCTTTGTCTTTTTTTCCCACAGTAATTCTTAGATATCTTAACTACATGAAAACTTCTGAAATTCCATTAATGAGGTTTATGGAAGGCTTTGCCATTTGAATACAAGGCTTTCTGCCCAGGCCCCTGGTAACAGCTCCCAAAACTGCACTAGCATGATTATCCTTTTACTTCAAATCCATTTTCTGAAGTGACAGGTCACAGGGATTGAATCGGCCTCAGTGACTCCTTTTGCCTCCCTAGGCAGGTGATGTTCATGTCAGTTTGTGCATTGACTCAGGTAGCCCCTACCAGAGCATATTAGCTTCCTAGGTGTCAGGTAACAAACTACTCAAACTGAGTGTTTAAAACAACAGAATTTATTGTCTCTCAATTCTGGAGGCTAGAGTCCAAGATCAAGGTGTTAGCAGGACCTGGTCCCTCTGAAACCTGTAGGAGACTCTCCTTGCCTCATCCTAGCTTCTGGAGTTTTGCCAGCAACCTCAAGTGTTGCTTGGTTTGCAGCTGCACCACTCCAACATTGGCCTCCATCTTCTTATGGCATTCTCCTGGTGTATCTCTGTCTTCATATGCCTTTTTTTTTTTTGAGGTGGAGTCTTGCTCTGTCACCCAGGCTGGAGTGCAGTGGCATGATCTCCGCTCACTGCAATCTCCACATACCGGGTTCCAGCAATTCTCTGCCTCAGCCTCCTGAGTAGCTAGGATTACAGGCACCTGCCACCACACCTGGCTAATTTTTGTTTTTTGCCAGGCTGGTCTTGCGCTCCTGACCTCGTGATCTACCCACCTTGACCTCCCAAAGTGCTGGGATTACAGGCATGAGTCACCACAACTGGCTGGTTTTTTTTTTTTTTTTTTTTTTTTGGAGACCAAGTTTCACTCTTGTTGCTCAAACTGGAGTGCAATGGCTCCATCTCGGCTCACTGCAACCTCTGCCTCCTGAGTTCAAGCAATTCTCCTGCCTCAGCCTCCTGAGTAGCTGGGATTACAGGTGCCTGCCAACACACCCAGCTAATTTTTAGTAGAGAAGAGGTTTCACCATGTTGGCCAGGCTAGTTTCAAACTCCTGACCTCAGGTGTTTCACCCTCTTCGGACTCCCAAAGTGCTGCAATTACAGGCGTGAGCCACCCCACCCAGCCCTGGCTGTCTTCTTATAAGGAGACCAGTCAGATTGGATAAGGGACTCATTCTACTCCAGTGTGACCTCTTCTTAACATCTAACATCTACAATAATCCTTTCCTAACATGTCACATTCTGGGATATTGGGAGTTAGGGCTTCAAAATTTCTTTAGGGTTGGAGACACAATTCAACACATAACACAGAGTGCAAACTTTTCAGGGACAGGGAGGTCTTGTATAGCTTTGTATGTGCAAGGCTCGGCCAGGGTCTAGCCCAGTAACTGCTGGCCAAACCTTGGTTAAATGAATGAAGAAAGTATATGCAAATATTCTGCTCTGTTCCTCTGAGTATTAAGAATTGAATCTCTGTTTGCCCTGTCTAAGAACCTCCTCCTGATCTGGCCTCTGCCTTCATGTCTCCACTGCACCCCTACTAGAATGTACCATTGTGAAAATATTTGTTTTCCATCAAACACCACATATTCTCTCACTTCCTTCATTTATACTTTTCCTTATTCATTAATTGTTATCTCATTCCCCATCTCTCTATATCAAATCAGTGCTCTCCTACCTACTATAAAACTTACCCTGGGCTGGCCACGGTGGCTCATGCCTGTAATCCCAGCACTTTGGGAGGCAGAGACGGGTAGATCACGAGGTCAGGAAATCAAGACCATCCTGATTAATACAGTGAAACCCCATCTCTACTAAAAATACAAAACATTAGCTGGGAGTGGTGGCATGTGCCTATAATCCCAGCTACTTGGGAGACTGAGACAGGAGAATTGCTTGAACCCGGGAGGTGTAGGTTGCAGTGAGCCAGGATCGTGCCACTGCACTCCAGCCTGGGCGACAAAGCGAGACTCTGTCTCAAGGAAAAAAAAAAAACTTATCCCAAATGTTATGGATGAATGAATGTTATTATAATTGGTTATTTTTACTTACTTCCTTCCCAGTCCCCCTAGGATGAGAGCCCATGAAGTCAGAAACTAAGTTGTATTTATAGTTATATTTCCAGCACCAAGCACAGCACCAGAAGTGTATTTACCTTGAAACTCTAGGCCCTTCAATTACATGGACCTCTTCAAGCTCTTGTACCTTGTGTTAGACACTTTGCTGGGTACTGGAGACACAAAGGCTGGGGGAACGAGGGTTCATATACAGTAAGCACATTTGAGATCTCAGGCACTAGCATTCTGGGTAAATAAGAAATTCATGTTACAAATGTAGTATTTTATGCTTTTTAAAAAATAAAATAAAATTTTAAAAAAAGGGAGCTCCAGATTATAAAACTTCCAGACCATAAAAAACCTGCATCTGCCCTTGCAAAGCACTTGCTATGCTGAGAGAAGTAATTCACAAAGCAAATAATTCTGGCCATGTTTTCCTGTGTAATTTAAGTGTGATCTCCTTCAGCAAACCTTCCATAGACACCCCTCCATCCAGAAATTATTTCTCTCTATCCCAGGCCCTCACAGCACTTTGTATGCATCTCTTTTATTACTTATATTTTGTTTCAAATATCTATCTCTCTATATTTATGTCTTATTTCTTCCACTAGATTTGAAATTCTATGAGGGCCAAGTCAGTCATAATAATCTTCATCTATAACACAATACTTGGCAAATGGCGTGTGCTTGATAAATATTTGAATGACTATTAAGAGCTTCCAACATGTTATTTATTAATATAGTCCAGGCATTTCCATTTATTATCCCATTTAATCCTCACAAAAACCACAATGTAAGCACCACCATTATTCTCATTTTGGGATATAAAAACTGAGCTTCAGGCCAGGTGCGGTGGCTCAAGCCTGTAATCCCAGCACTTTGGGAGGCCGAGACGGGTGGATCACGAGGTCAGGAGATGGAGACCATCCTGACTAACACGGTGAAACCCCGTCTCCACTAAAAAATACAAGAAACTAGCCAGGCAAGGTGGCGGGCGCCTGTAGTCCCAGCTACTCGGGAGGCTGAGGCAGGAGAATGGCATAAATCCGGGAGGCGGAGCTTGCAGTGAGCTGAGATCGTGTCACTGCACTCCAGCCTGGGTGACAGAGCGAGACTCCGTCTCAAAAGAAAAAAAAAAAAAAAAAACTGAGGTTCAACAAGATGAAGTAAATTGACCAAGGTCTTGTAGCTAATAAATGGCAAATCTCGGTTTTAAACTTAGATGTGTGTCTGGAACCAAAGCCAAAGCCAGGTAATTACTGCAGAGGACTAAATCATTTTTTAGAAAATTGAATAAATATATTTCTTGTGCATAAAGAATTCCCAGTTAGTGGAGGAGAGATACATATATCTGTATTTATTTTTAAGTGATAGTACTATAATGCCCCAAGTAAAATGCTCTGGGAACACCACCCAGGAGATGGCTAAATGTGCCTGTGGAATTGTTGAAGGATAAACTGGCTCATCTGAGGATGGGCATTCCAGACAGAGGAAGAACACACAAATGGCACAGGGGAGTCTGGCCATGAGGGCCACAGAGGAATTTATGCATAATTGATAGGTATAGTGCCAGAAGGAAAGTATTGAAAGCTGAGATTGAAAAAGTCCATGGAGCACAAATTAATAGTTATTTCATATTGTAAGGAGAATCCTAGTTAGGGATCCCTGGCAGAGATGTCATGGGCCTGAACTAAGGCAACAATACTAATATGATGTGAGAGGCATTTCTGAGTTAAAGATGACTGCATTTGTTGGATGATTGGAAGTACCAGATGAGCAGTAGAGAAGAAAATGCAGAAGTTTCTGATTTGTAAGATTGGACAGACACCATTAACCCAGATAAGGAACAAAAGGGAGAAAAAAAGATTCAGGGAGAAAATAATGATTTCATTCTGGAGGAATTGAATAGAAATGTGGAGTAGAGAAGACTGATCCGGGCCACAGATATGAATTAGTGGATTATCAGTATAGAAATGGATAAAACCACCTATTTATTAATTTATTTCAAAAATATCAAGGCCCTAATCTGTACCAGGGACTAGACTAGATGCTAGAGGCCCAAGGGGGTTGTAGTTCTCATAGAGATTGTGTTATAGTGGGAGATGGGCAACAAGCAAACAAACAAACACAATTAATTTACTGTAAGATAAGTATCCTTACAAGAGGCCATGATTTTAAAAAAGAAAAAAAGGAGTGGGGGACTAGTTTAGATGGAGTGGTCACAGAGCACAGTTTAAACTGAGACCTAGAGAGACAAAGGAGCCCTCTGAGAAAGAGCTAGAGGAAAGGAAAAAGAGGAGAATTCAGTGTCTCAGTCACACCAGCCACACTTCAAGTGCTTACTAACACATATGACTGGTAACTACAATATTGGGCAAACAGATACATAGAACATTTCCCAAAATTTCAATTAGGGAAACAGAGAGAGGAACGTTTATAATGTCAAAAGCTGAAGAGAGGCCAAGTTAGAGAGGACCTAACAATAGAGCTGTTTCCGTTCTCTCCACTTTCTTGAAGGTGAGTACTAAACATTTATTAAATCATCAAGTGGAATTGTGGTTTTAGAAATGGGAATGCCCCACTTCTGATTTTCATTAAGCAAGCATGTGTAATGCTGGAGCTGGAAGGGATCGTGGCGATTCTGGTTTGCCTTTCTCACCCCTCCTCTAGTTATACAATATGGAAACTAGTTCAGAGAGGCTGTTTTCAAGGACACTCAAGGGTTAATATTGGAGTCAGGACTAGAAAACAGGCCTCAGCCTAAAGTTTTTTCTACAGTTATATGGATGTATCCATATCAGAGTTAAGAGAAAACATGAAATACTTGAACCCAATTATTTCACTTTAAGCCATTTTCCCCATATCACACTAATTGTAGAGGGTTTGAACATTTGATAATTAATTGGAGTTTCATAATACCATAATGTTCCAACTCAAAAGACATTTTAAAAAATCATTCATAAAATGTACTTTACCTTTAGGAAGAATAGGCAGAGTCTTTTCCTCTAATCCTATTTTTGAATATTAGTTTTGCTAATGCCCCAGCTTCGTAATAGTTTCAGACATTATTTCACCAGTCATGAGAGCTTGAGAACAAATGACACAACTATGAAAAATAACTCTATAAAATAGATATTTACTTTTCTACTTTTATTTAGTTTAACAAGATTGCTAAAATTATTCCTGTCATAATTATCAAAAAATATTCCTTTTATAATTAACTTATCTTTAAAAATTCAAAATGCAACAGGGAGCAAAAGTAAATTATTGTCATTATGGATAGTACATATAACTTAAAATAAGTTGGCAATGAAAACGTTATGAAATAAAAGAAAAAGAGGGATAATCCTTTTTGTGTGTGTGCTTTGGAGATAAAATAATGATTAGAAGGTATGGTTATGAAAAGTGAGAGCGTATGTAGAGCAACATAAAATTGGTTCTTTGTTTATTTTCTCAAGAAATTTAGACAAAAACAAATTGAGGTGAAACTTGGTTATTAGATTATCATGTTTGATATGTGGATAAGAAAGTACTCCAAATATTTTTAAATCAAACTAATTGATCTATAGTTAATTTATGTTGTGAGAAGAAAAATTTTTAATTTATCTGTTTGATTCCATTTACCAAGGATGTTATATGTAGTCTCAGATGTGTACCTAATTCTAAGATTTACTCCAGAGAAGAGAAGGAAGAGAGAGTTTTACAAAGAACTCAGACAAGCCGGGCATGGTGGCTCATGCCTGTAATCCTAGCACTTTGGGAGGCCGAGGCGGGCGGATCACCTGAGGTCGGGAGTTTGACACCAGCCTGACCAACATGGAGAAACCCTGTCTCTACTAAAAAAAATACAAAAATTAGCCGGGCCTGGTGGCACATGCCTGTAATCCCAGCTACTAGGGAGGCTGAGGCAGGAGATTCGCTTGAACCTGGGAGGTGGAGGTTGCGGTGAGCTGAGATCGTGCCATTGCACTCCAGCCTGGCCAACAAGAGCAAAACTCCGTATCAAAAAAAAAAAAAAAAAAAAAAGAACTCAGGTCTTAGCAGTTAAATCCAAGACCTTCCATTACAGCCTCAATCAAAGCCCCTCACTTTGCAGCAGAAGTGTCTTTAGAGACCTTTAGAATTATTAATTAACCTCATTGCAGGCAATCTTGGGTTGTAGAAACAGAACAATGTAACATAAACACTTAAGGCTTACAAATAGAAGTTACTGCATTCACAAAGTCTCCCCTGGGTGCACAAACATTCAGTGCCTTCACATTATCCAAGTATAAAGTCTGACTTCCTTAGGTTGGCATCCATGTTCCTTCCCAGTCTGCCTCAGCCTTCTACTTTTCCTTGAGGCCAATCCTGCACATTATTCAAACTGGGATACTCCCTGTTTTCCAAATACATCTTGCATATCTCTGCTCTGACCCTAGGCTTATGCTATGTACTGAAATACCCTCTACTTTCCTTTCTGCTTTCCTAATTTCTACCCATCTGTCAAGGTCTAGTTCAGATTGTACATTCTATATGACTTAATATTTATTCTTTAACACAGAGATCTTTCATCCACAATAGTCACTTGGTACTTAACATATGTGGCTTTACAATATTGATCTATTACTTTATGTGTGACTATTTACCTTTCAAAGGTCGTAACTTTCTAGAGGGAAAGGAAATGAGTTAGCATTTACTGAGAACTTGCTGTGTAATTCTAGTATTTTTATGTTATTTCAATTCTTTCACAATGCCAGAAAATAGATATTATTGTTCACAGTTTATAGCCAAAAAAGCAAAACATCAAGAAACTACACCAAGGTTACTCAAATATTTATTGATAGGATTATGATTCAAGCCTAGATCTATCTAGCTCCAATGCCCATTGTCTTTCCCCATATCACAGTACCCCATACCATCCTCCTCTAGTAGGGTTGTTTTATCCCACGCAGTACCAACCACAGTATATTTAGCATATACTCTGTACCAGTGTGGTTATTATTTTGCTGAAGTTAGTCTGGTATATATTGCATATTTAATGCATAGATCCCCCCTTATGATGACAGATTTCTTTCTATTATTTTAATAACGTGTCCTCAAATAGCAGTTCAACAAAATCCCCTATCTTTGTGTATCTGTATGATGCCCAGTAATCTGTTTGACTGATTATTTGGCTAACAGACCAAATTAACTATTTAAATATGAGGCACATATTATACTGCATCCTTTTGAGGAGCTAGCTTATTTAGATATAAGATGGTTGTAATCAACCAGCAGCTTTGAAGCCTTCTGTTGTCTTCCATGTGACCACCTTTGGTATGCTCCTCTCTTCACAATTTTACTAATACATGTCTTCTCATTCTACTAAAAAAATCTTTTTGATCTCCTACAACGATCTCCTCTTTTTAATAACATTGTTCACATGAACACAGTTGCATTTATAGAGAAATGAAAAAGGATTCAGGAAGACTAGCTGTAAACTTCCCATATGATTTCCAAGGGTAACAGACCCTTTTTGGGTTGTCATGGTACTAGATCTGGGCCTTCCATTTACAGTCTCTGAAACTCAATTTTTGTCAGTGTATCCAGGAGTAATCAAGCTTATATGTTGTAATATCATGTTTTTAATATATGATGCAAAATGTAACTACTCAAGATACCAGAATGTGCTAACTAGCACATTGCTCCCAATAGGAAAAACACTAGGAGAAATTATATTTTAATGAGCTGGAGGCTTGGTGAGCCTGGACTCTGAGAGGGAAATTAGCTACCCAAGTGAACCAAATGACTACTGTCAGAGAGCTAGGATGGCCAGATGAGCCCATCTCATATGTTACCCCTACCACCAGGACAGCACATTTATGTTAGCTACCTGCAGCTGGAGCTGGAGAGCACCTTGACCTCACAGTGCTGGAGACCTATTGCCAAGATCTTTCTTCTACCACTCAGGTGGACTCTCCCTCCTTTATTCTCCCAATGTATTCAGTTGTATTAATTCTGTTTGCAAGTGCAACTTCTTCCACATTCAAACATGCCTTGATTAGTTCCCCAGGCCCTTTTTTTTTTTTTTTTTTGAGACAGACTCTCACTCTGTTGCCCAGGCTAAAGTGCAGTGATGCAATCTTGGCTTATTGCAACTTCCGCCTCCCAGGTTCAAGCGATTCTCATGCCTCAGCCACCCAAGTAGCTGGGATTACAGGCATGCACCACCATGCCCAGCTAATTTTTTTTTTTTTTTTTCAGTAGAGATGGAGTTTCACCATGTTAGCCAGGCTGGTCTTGAACTTCTGGCATCTAGTGATCCCCCCACTTTGGCCTCCCAAAGTACTGGGATTACTACAGGCGTGAGCCACTGCGCCTGGTCCCCAGGCCCTTTTTTTATTCCTATGAGCCAAAATCAGGGTAGATATGTATCCTGGACATTGTTGAGGTGCTAAAATTTTTGTACTTTATCCTTTTGTTTGGGGTGTAGCCTCACAGGGTCCTAATTTTGCTCAAGTGTCTCTGATCTAATCCCGCCACTGCGCTCACACAGTCCTATTCATACAGCCAGCAAATCTAGACACTAACACACTAGCTCATCACTCTTCAGTCTGCTGCTATTCTCAGTACTTGCTTTCTTCTGAGCTTGCATTTCTGCTTCATTTTCAGCTTCTGAAGATTTCTTTTACTTGCAAGCTTAGCTAAGCATTTAAAAGTATTTTATAACTATTTTATTCAGAATTTTTAGCTGCTTTGTAATGAAAGGGGTTTTCAGAATATCTAATCTGCCAAATTACTGGAAATAGCATCTCAATATTTAAGTTTCTTTAAAATTTATCAGTTTTCTAGATGCCTTTAGTTCATTGTCTTATCGGAATTTCAACACTTCCCCATGAGACAAACATTATTCCCTCCATTACCCAAGCAAGGAACCCGACCTGTAGAGGACAATCCTGGCTTCCCACAGATCCCAAGAGAGCTAGAACTAGAACTCCGTATCATTTTTCCCAATCTCTCACTTTTGTTTTTCTTTCATGAAACAATATTTTTGTTTGTATATCTCTTATATACTCAGCCTGTACCAGTTCCCAAAATTACACAAAACAAGGACCTAAATGTCCTTTGTCTTTCAGGATCATACAGATTCACAGCATAGATGGATGGGTAAATAAATTAATTTCAGGACAGTAAAGGCAGTGATAGTGGTGTGATCAGTGAAAGGACAATGTGGTGTCAAAAAAGTCAATTCTTCTGGAGGTGAGGGTAGAGGAGACAGCAGAGAGGAAATGGTACCTGGCCTCAGTCTTAAAGGCCAAGTAGGACTTCTTAGATAGATGAGAATACCAGGAAAAAGCAGGCATCCTTCTAGCCAAAGCAAACAGCCTGGGCAAAGACAAGGAGGAACAACCTGGAATGAGAAGCTGTGGTTGGCAACTTTGTAAGGCTGAAACATGAAGTACAAGGGGGTACAGTGAAGTTGGGTGGTGGAGAGGTAGGTGAGGTCAAAGCTTTGAATGCCTATGTAGAAGTTTAGACCTTATCCTAAAAGCTATACAGATCCTTAGAAGTCTTTTGAGCAAGAGAGAAACATGGTTAGGTATGTTCTTTAGAAAGATTAATGAAAGCATATTTATACCTTAATTCCCACTACCCAATATAGCTTCTCACCATGGAGGTTGTAGGAGTTGACTGGAGTAACTTCCCAAGCCCCCAGATGCTCAGAGTTCAAGGAACAGCCCATGAATGGCCATGAGAAAGCCTTCAGTTTAAGTAGTAATTTTCCTTTTTTTTTTTTTTTTTTTTTGTCGCTAGGCTGGAGTGCAGTGGCACAATCTCAGCTCACTGCAACCTCTGCCTCCTAGGTTCATGTGATTCTCCTGCCTCAGCCTCCTGAGTAGCTAGGACTACTACAGACACACTCTACCATGCCCAGCTAATTTTTTTTTTTTTTTTTTTTTTTTTTTTGAGACGGAGTCTTGCTCTGTGGCCCAGGCTGGAGTGCAGTGGCCGATCTCAGCTCACTGCAAGCTCCGCCTCCCGGGTTCACGCCGTTCTCCTGTCTCAGCCTCCCGAGTAGCTGGGACTACAGGCGCCCGCCACCTCGCCCGGCTAGTTTTTCGTATTTTTTAGTAGAGACGGGGTTTCACGGTTTCACCGTGTTAGCCAGGATGGTCTCGATCTCCTGACCTCGTGATCCACCCGTTTCGGCCTCCCAAAGTGCTGGGATTACTGGCCTGAGCCACCGCACCCGGCCCCGACCAGCTAATTTTTGTATTTTTAGTAGAGATGGGGTTTCACCATGTTGGCCAGGATGGTCTCAATCTCTTGACCTCATGATACGCCCACCTCGGCCTCCCAAAGTGCTGGTATTACAGGCGTGAGCCACCATGCCCGAACGTAATTTTCCTATTTGAATCATGAACCCTCTTAAACTATCTGGTGTAAAGAGAGAAAGACAGCCCACAGCACCTCCTTTCTCCTGAAAACATCCTGACTAGTTTAGAGCACCATCTGAGACTCCAGCTAAACAAGATTATGCTGCTGATGATCTATCACAGCTTGGAGCAGGTCAGGCTGGCATTTCTCCATTCATTCAGCATCCAAAGGTTTTATAATTATAAAGACTTTTTACATCACATTAAGAGAAAAATAAAAACTGCAAAAGTGAATATAGCACATTTCATCTAAGTGATGATGATTAAAGAATAATACCTTTTAAGAAGAAGGCTGGCCACTCCTTACTCTTGGCTACTTTAGCTTATTGCTCACATGTTTCTGTCATAGCACTTGTCCACTTCCTAGGCTTCTATAAGCGTTTGTTTACATGTGACTCCTCCTACCCCAGGCTCTTTAATCTTTTTATTCACAGTGCCTAACACAGTATAGGTACTCCATAGATGATTGTCTATTGGAAGTTGGATGGATGGGTAAGATATATATTTTTAAGTGGCTATCTAACTTTGTTTTTAAAAATGCTGATATTGTGAGTGACCAAATTCTGTCTTCTGTACATTCCATACTTAAAATATAATATGAAATTAGCTGACAGTGAGCACCTATTATGTACCAGGTACTGGAGACAAAAAGCATATGCCAACACATATCTGTTTTGTATGAGTCCCTGCCCTGAAGTTGCTCACTCTAACTGGAAAGGGAGTTAAATAAACCAGTCCAGTGGAATAAGCATTATGATAGATACATGAAAAGATTGCTAGGGGAGGCACCTAACCCAGCCTACAGTAGACAGATTAAGGAGAGTATCAGGGAAAATTTTCAGAAGATTACAATCCCTGAGCTAATTTCAGAATGAGAAATGAGAGATAGAATTTTGTTCCACTGTCAGTGTATAATGATGTATAATAATGATTAGTAACAGAGCCCTTGGCAATATGAATTCTGGATGATGAATAACAGAAAATCAGAGTCCCCAAATCATTTCAGTATAAAAAGTGCTTGAGTTATTTATAAATTGTGTTTATTTATTCAATCATCTAGTGTTGACTGAATGCTCTTCTATGTGTATTAGGGATACCTAGAAATGTAAACCATGATACCTTATTTCCAGGAGATTATGATCTCACTGGGGGCCACAATGCCCTCACACACAAAACAGTTCATAGAAATGTGGGCCATTACATTATTCAGACCCAGAGTCATTAGCCTCGGCAGTATGCATGCAAAAGCAGCTGTGCCTCAAAATGTTTCAGAAAGGTTCATGAAGATGATGGGTCTTGGGCAGGTATAATATAAAAGGAAAAAAGACAAAAGAGAAACAGTAAGATAAAAGGGTATTACAGAATGGGAGAAATTGAAAAGTGAAGAAAAGAGATGGGCTAAATGTGGAATATTAAATGACCATGAGTCAAGTACCATTCTGAGCACAATGGAAGTGAAACACACGAAGCCAATGTCAAATACACCATCAAACTTCTAACAAGGCAGAGTCTCACACTGGCAGTTCATACCTAGATCCATAACAAACATGTTTAGTTTGACATGCACCATGCTTTTACGTTTTTTAACCTTTCTCATCTTTGAATTCTGGGAAATTTATATAAATATCTAGATTCTTGGCTTATCTTTAAAAATTAGAGAATCTATCAAGATTGCTTGACATTCCTGCTCGGAGCAATTGTCCAGAGTTGAACAGCAGCAGCCCCCCTTTAGATGAAATATGTCTTCCAGTTTGCTATGTTTCCTTCTCATCCTGCTTTGCCCATTTGTGTTTTGTGATCTGTATCTGTGGAATTTAGATTTCGACATCCCTGGTTAAAATCTAGGAAGAGGGAAAGACATTCACGTAATTAATTATAATATGAAATGGAGACATAAATCACTGTGGGAGTTTATCCATTCATTTAATACCTACTTCCTGAGTTCCTGCTACCTGTTGGGCATCTTACTATTACTGGGGAAATGCTGGTGCCTGGGTTCTAGGTGTTCACATTTTCTTGAGAAGAATGTATGAGCAGTTAGGACACACTGTAAAACATGCTGCAATAGAGGCATGTGTGGAAGACACAGTGTGGACCCAAGGAACAAGTGATCATATGTACCTGGGGATTCAGAGAAGTGATGATTGAACTGAGTTTTAAGGTGGCCTGAGCCAAATCATAGAGGTATGAAGCAACAGGTCGAACTCAGGGAAGCACAGGGAGTTTGATGTGGTTGGAACATAGGGTGGCTGGAGACATTTAAGCAGGGTAGTAGGATGATCTGATTTGTATTTTAGGGAGGAGAATGTATTTGGAAGATTGAAACTAGGATCAAGAAGACTTCAAGTTGGGGAGGTTATCCTAAAAGTCAAAACCTGAATTAGAGGGGATGAAGGGGTTGGAGGAGATACCATGACATTCAGAGAGAGAAGAGTGCAAGGCAGCATGGAATGAAGTATTGAACCATGTGGCTCAAATGATAAGAGCTAAGGGCAGTTAAAGTGAATCTTTGAGTGTCAATGGTTTTGGAAACTATATTCTGTAATATAATATATCGTAATCCCTTTTTTAAATTAAGAATCCTCCTGTGGCTTATATATACGTTAATATATATACTACTATACTTTAAATATACTTGAATTTTAGCTTAGTCTTTCAAACTTTTCATTGTTTAACTTCCCTCTCCATCAAATGGATGAAACACTTAACTTATAGCAAAGAGATTAGCTCTGATGCTTCTGGCTGTGTGAATGTAGACAAGCTGATTTACCTAAGCATTGACAAAATAGGACTTGTAATACTTCAAAGGGCTTTGACCCTCTAACAGGAAAAATATATGTGAAAATGCTTTAAAATCTACAGATTGCTGTAATAGGTTGTTAGTATAAGAAATTTAAATTAGAAAAAATAAATCCTTTGAAGTTGTGCTTAGGACGTTTTATTTACATTCCATTTTACAAATTTATTTTTTTGTCATTTCTCTTCACTATTAAAATAAGTATCATAATTAACTATAATATAAAATTCTTTTTTTAAAAAAGGCATTTAAATCTTCTGAGTTGCAAAAATTCCAGATAATTTGGTTTAAAAGATTTGTTCTGATAGTTTGAAATAAATGGGGTCCAGGTAAATAAATAAAATCTACTGTCATGCAAACATTATTATGTTTTCTGTTTTTACAGACAGGAAGCAGTATATCAAAGTGCAAGGGTCACTAACAAAATGCCCCCAGATGGGTAACATAAATGGGTGATGGGCAATGATGTTTCATAATGACCTTTGAAAGCTGTATTATTCCTGCATAAAGTCACAATGAGTATTAAACATGTAAGGAAAATCTTTACTTCCATAGGAATCTTACTGTCTCCCATTTTTATTAAAATATGATTCCCTTCATAAATCTTTCATTTTCCCATTTTTGATAGGAGTATGAGTACAAGAAATACTTTCCTCTTAATTTTATAAGAAATGCAAATGTGGTACAATGACAGCTTTTTTTTTGTCTGGGAACATGAGAAAGAGGTTAGGACTGTGGCAAACTGGTGAACGAATGACCATTCTAAAGAAGCCCATTCTCTAAACCAAGTGTTACTTCACAACAAAACTGGGAGCTAGTGTTGATGGAATGTCAAACTTTTTTCACTTGAAGCCACTAATTCATATTTTATGCAAATTTTCCTAATTTTAAACTTGGGCAACTAATTCAAACATTTGTAAATATTGTCAGTCAAATTCAGCCTTTGACTTGCTGGTTTGCAATCTCTGGTATATGCCATATTCTAGATTTTGGGATTGTGAGACAGAAAATCTATGTCCTTAATCCTGCCTTTAATATTTACTAAACTCAGTTAAAAGCTTAGGCAAGTAGTCTCATTTCACTAATCTAAAAATTTGCCCTAATGATTTCTTCATCAGATTATTTCTTTTACTCATAATTTTATTATAAAAATCTTTCAAACATAAGGAAAAGTTTAAAAATTTTACAATGAACATCCGTGTACTTGCCACCTAGATTCTACTATTAACATTTTCCTTTATTTGCTTTATCACATGCCTGCCCATCTATCCAATCATCAGTCTATTTTGCTTTCAGTGTCTGTTTCAAAGTAGTTGCAAAATCAGTATACCTTTCATTTTTTTGAGGAATAAATCAAATGATTCACATAAAGCATCAAGCACAATATCTAGCACAGGGACAAATGTCAGAGTCCTAGTCACTCTCTTCCCTCCATCTATATGTACCATATAGACCTCCAGTGTTATTGGACCCACTAAGAATGTCTATACATGTGTTTATTCTCAAGCAAGGGGGAGATTTTGTCAATAACCTTTTCATCAAAATTCTGTTGGCCTCTACCTTTAAAATGTATCCCCATTTCTCTCTAATCCACCCTCTTATTTAAAAAGCAAAACAAAACAAAAAACCTTGAATAGAAAAACACTAACGTAGGAAGACTTTAGAGTTGGAAGGGAGGCAACAGACTGTCTAGGAAAGGAAGGATACTGTAGTGAGTTCCCAGGACTTTTTCTTTCTTCTTTTTTTCTTTTGTTTGCTATGTATTTGGACGGAGCACTGGAGAAACTGCAGCCTGGAACTGCCAATAAGTATAGACAAAAACAGCCCCAAGTGAAACCTGCTCCCCATAGATAAATGACTGGGAAAAACAGGTAGACTAACAGAACAGGAAAACTTTTGATAATACTGACCTACTCTAGCCAAACACCAAAGAAAAAACTGTCCCCTCAACCCTACAGTGTCAGTAGTGCTGTGTAGAGAGCTAGATTTCTGGCTCCACCAGGGGCAGCCAGGAGAGGCAACTCTAAGATGGCCTTCCACTTCCTCCACTAGGCTGTTGTTGGTAGACAGAACAAGAACTGAATTTCCATCCCCATCTGGGCAGCAAATAGGCAGAACAAGGGAGTATGAGGTGGTGCTAGTCGATTCTCCACTTTCTAGTGGGGAGCTGAACTCGTACCCTTATCCAGCAGCAACAGGCTGGAATGAGGTGGCATTAGCTGGCATTCCATTCCCCTACTCCTAATATTGATGGGGACCAGCAAGAAGCTTAACTTCTACCCCTGCACAGTGGCAATGAAGTAGAAGGAGAAAGAGGAAATCAGTACTAGTTGGAAAACCACTCTGCCTACTAGGGTAACATCAGCAGGGCCCTGTGGGGATCTAAACTTCTGCCCCCATGAAGAGGTAAGGAGGCAGAATAAGATGGTTCAAGGCAGTGCTAGTCAGCACCCCATCTTCTCTCCCCGATTGGTGTTAGTGGATCCAAGCGGGGAGCTGAACTTCTACTCCCACCTAATGGCAGTGAGGTAGAATGAGGGGAATGCTCTGTGTTTCCCTCCCTGCTGTTTCTGTGATCAAGGGGGAGCTGAACTCCCATGCCCACCCAGCTGCAAGAGGAGTCTGTTTTACATCAAGGGAATCATTTACAAATGTAAGTCAGGTCAAGTCATTTTTCTCACAGGCTTCCCATTTCTCTCAGAGTAAAAGTCAAAGCTTTTAAAATGATCTACAAGGCCCTACAGGATTAATGCACTATGGTCTCTCTGACAGTGGTAGGCAAAGTTCTAAGAGGGACTTGTGGTATCTACCTCCTAGTGTTATTCCCACAATTAAGTTCTTACATAAGAAAAAGGGATTATGCGGCAGGGCGCGGTGGTTCAAGCCTGCAATCCCAGCACTTTGGGAGGCCGAGGCGGGCGGATCATGAGGTCAGGAGATCGAGACCATCCTGGCTAACACAGTAAAACCCCATCTCTACTAAAAAAAAAAAAAAAAAAATTAGGCGGGCATGGTGGCTGGCGCCTATAGTCCCAGCTACTTGGGAGACTGAGGCAGGAGAATGGCATGAACCCGGGAAGCGGAGCTTGCAGTGAGCCGAGATTGTGCCACTGCACTTCAGCCTGGGTGACAGCGTGAGACTCCATCTCAAAAAAAAAAAAAAAGAAAAGAAAAAGAAAAGGGATTTTGCAAATGCAGTTAAGGTTACTAATCAGTTAAGATAGGAACATTATCTGGGTAGGCCTGGCCTAATCACATAAACCCCTAAAAAGCAAAGAGTTATTCAACTAGTTGGAGAAGAGGAAGTCAGAGCTTCCAAATCTTAAGAGGATTCAATGTACCAATGTGCCATTACTTGCTTGAAGATAGAGAGGGCCATGGGATGAGGAATATGGATGGTTCATAGGAGCTGAGAGAGGCCCCAGTTGATGGCCAGCAAGGAAATGGGTACCTTATTCCTTATGATGGTTAATTTCATGTGTCAGCTTGACTGAGTCACTGAGTGTCCAGCTATTTGGTTAAACGTTTTCCTCGGTAAGTCTGTGAGGGTGTTTCTGGATGAGATGAACATGCAAATCAATAGACTGGGTAAAGCAGATTGTTTTCCCCAAAGTATGTGATCCTCATCTAATCCACTGAAGGCCTGAATAGAATAAAAAAGCAATGAAAGGGTGAATTTGCTTCTTCTTCCTGGCTATCTTCAAGCTGGGACATCAGTCTTCATCTGCCTTCGGGCTTAGCCTCAGCCTGCAACTACTTAATATATATCACTGGCTCTCCTGGGTCTCCAATTTGTCAGCCACAAATCTTGAGGCCTTATCAGACTCCATAAGTACCTAAGCCAATTCCTTATTATGTATGTGTATATAATATAGATGTATGTATGTATGTGTGTATGTGTATGCAATCTCATGTTGACTTTCTCTGAAGAACCCTGACTAATACAATCCTACAACCACAAAAAAACTGAATTCTGCCAGCAACCTACATACATCTGGAAGCAGGTTTTTCCACAGAAATTTGCAATAAAGCTCAGCCTGGCTGACACCTTGACTTCAGCATAGGTAGACAATACAGTCAAGTCCACCCAGACTTCTGACCTACAGAACTGAAAGAGAACAATGCGCGTGGTTTTAACCTGCTAGATTTGTGGTAACTTATTACTCAGCAATAGAAAACTAATACAGTGACTTCATTGTTTACCATTCTTCTTTCCTCATTTGCTCAGTTTAGCCACAATGGCCTCCTAGTTCTTTGACAATACCAGGCACCCTTCCATATTAGGATCTCTGTTTGTCTATTCCTTTCTTCTGGCCAGAATGTTCTTTCTTTTTATAGTGACATGACCAGTTTCCTCACCTCTTCAATTTTTTCTAAAAGGTCACCTTCTCAATGCATCCTGTCCAGGCCCTCCTCGCCACAACCTATCCCTCCTACGCTGTTCTGCCGTTTTTCTCTCCAAAATACTTATTGCCTTATAACATACTATATAATTGATTTATTCATTGCATCTATCATTTATTAGTCTACCTTCATTAGATTGTAAGCCTACAAGCACAGGGATATTTGTTTTGTTTGCAAACATTCTGAGTACCTGAAACGCCCTCCTGGCACAGTAGGTGTTGACAAAGTATTTGTAGAATGAAATGAGTTAACTATATGTCACTTTACCTCTAACTTAATGCATTGTTACATAATTTATTACTTACAGTTCAAGTTATGATGTGCACTTTACACTCTTCCTCATAATAAGGCATATATACACAATGCATCATTTTATGCATGGAAATGTGATAGCAAGTAACAAATTATTTGTATAGTCATTAGTATAAAATATATTGGATGACTCTTTCTCGTTCTTACATCATTAAGAGCTGGAAAATAGAAGATGAACTGAGATGTTTGGGAGAGGAGGGTGCGTGATACAAATGACAACTTGGTAAACCTAAGGCTTGCAAAACACTTTCTAAAACTACTGATATAGAAAATTGAACTAAATGCCTTTTAAGACTTTTTACATTCTATAATTCCATATTATTCTGACCTCTACACAAACTCAGCGAACTATTGGCTCAAGATTTGATCTCTGACCTTTTTGTTGATGATCCTCAAATCTGTATTTATAGTCCTCTCTGAAGACCCAAATTCCTATTCTTTGCCTCCAGCTGCTTCAAAACGTCTCCACCTGGATATCCCACTATTTCCTGGAATTGAGTATGTCAAAATCATACGCATTCTCATGACCCTGGATTCCACTCATCTCTGCTTTTGCGAGTTACTTAGATGCTCTCTCTCCTCTTTTTCCAGTGTCTGAGTCATCTCTGGACCTACTGCTTCTCCCTTCAAATTTCCTCTCTCGTGTTGCCCTTTTTAAAATTCTCATTGCTGTCACCCTTGTTCGGGCTGTGACTTCCTCGCAGCTGGATTACTAGACAACATCCTAAATGGTTTTCCCACTTCCCATCATATCTGTGCTTTCCTCTCCGTCAGCCCTCCATAGGACCATCTGTTAATTTTCCTAAAATGAATTTAAGTATTCTTAATGTCTCAGAATCTTCCAATGAGTCCCCATGGCCTACACAGTAAATTTTAATTAACAATCAAACAAACCACAAACCCACAACCTGGCATATAAGATCTTTCATGATCTGGGCATTCAACCTAGTCTCTTGTTCCCAAAAATCCCTCCTCCCTTTTGTGTACATCCGTCATACTGAGTACTACCATGTTGCTCAATATAAAAACAGATGTTTTAGACAAAAGAAAAGTAGAAGTAAAGGTAGTTTAAGAAATTTTTTTAGAATGAAGGAATGATTTTTGCATGGTATTTTGGTAGTTGTTACAGTGGGGAACTCAAATATCTGTCCTGATATTAGCCTCTTTCTTGATGTGCAAATGTTATCTTAGTTCGAGAAACAATTTTATAGGTAGTGAATCGCTGATATCATATGAAAATAAAAGCAACCTAAATCTTAAATGGATCAGCCTCTGAGCTGTGTTCTCTATTTCTTTCTGCAGAGAGCCTCGCAAGGTGGTCCTGCACAAAGGCTCCACTGGCCTGGGCTTCAACATTGTCGGTGGGGAAGATGGAGAAGGTATTTTTGTATCCTTCATTCTGGCTGGTGGACCAGCAGACCTAAGTGGGGAGCTCCAGAGAGGAGACCAGATCCTATCGGTGAGTATGTTTCTTTAATCTTCATTCCCTCCATATCTGACGCCATCAATGAAAAAGCCTTAACTTTCAATTATGATACCAAAAGCACCTCAATTACAAAGGAAAATGGATGAGAGCGCCATGACTTCTGGTGCATATCACAGTTTTGTTTGTTTTTGTTTTTGTTTCCTTTGAGACAGAGTCTTGCTCATTCTATTGCCCAGGCTGGAGTGCAGTGGTGCAATCTCAGCTCACTGCAACCTCTGCCTCCCAGGTTCAAGTGATTCTCCTGACTCCACCTCCCAAGTAGCTGGCATTACAGGCATGCACCACTATGCCTGGCTAGTTTTTGTATTTTTAGTAGAGATGGGAGTTCACTATGTTGGCCAGGGTGGTCTCAAACTCCTGACCTCAGGTGATCCACCCGCCTCAGCCTCTCAAAGTGCTGGGATTACAGGCATGAACCATCACGCGTGGTCTACATGTCACAGTTTAAATGGTGTTCAGGTGCTTGATGCTTGTTGCACTTACTTCCCTCAAATAAAGGTGAAGGTGCTAATATTTTCTTCTAGATGTTCCGAGACACATTTGCATCCAACAGAATGTTGAGAAGCATGCCTTTTTAAAAATGATATATTACTTCTTTTATTTTAAAAAACAGACTTTTCCCCCAAATTCATAACCATACTCTAAACACTGTACCTTTGTAATGTGTATAGTTTGGTGCAAATGTAAAAAAAACAAAATGCATAAGATAATGCTATATAGAGTTTGCTGATGGTACAGAGTTGTAGCAGCGGTACCACTCAACTAAATTCAAGAATTATCAGCAACAATGTATTAAGCACCTTTTTTTTTTTTTTTTGCTTTTTTAATAATTTCAACTTTTATTTTTTTATTTTAGATTTGGGGTTACACACGATGTTTCTTATATGAGCATATCACGTGATGCTGAGGTTGAGCGTACAATTGATCTCATTACCCAGATAGTGAGCCTAGTACCCAGTAGTTTTTCAATCATTTCCCTTTTCCTTCCCTCCCCACTCTAGGAGTCCCCAGTATCTATTGTTGCTAACTTTATGTCCATGAGTATCCAGTGTTTAGCTCCCACTTAAAAGTAAGAATATGTAGTATTTGGCTTTCTGTTCCTATGTTAATTTGCTTAGGATAATAGCCTCCAGTGGCATCCACATTGGTGCAAAGGGCATTATTTTGTAAGTAATTTTCAAGGCTACTTTATTGAGATGAGATTGACATAGAAAAAGTTGTACATACTTAATGACGAATTTGGAGATGTGTATGCACACATGAAACCATCACACAATCTGTGCCATAACGCATCCATCACTCCAAAAGTTTTCTCCTATTCTCTTCTATTTTTGTTATTGTTTTCCTTTTGCGATAAGAACAATTAACATAAGATCTACCCTCTTATCAAATGTTTAAGCAGGCAGTATTGGTGACTATAGGCACTACATTGTTCAATGGACCTCTAATTTATCTTGCATAACTATTATTTATTCTTCTCACAATCACTCTGAAAGGTACTGCCCCGTGTTCAAATGAAGATAAACTTCAAGCTAGTCAAAGTTTACCTAACTACAGAGAGTCAGAGCTGGGATTTAAATATTCCATTTTAATGCCCATTACACATACTATATCCCTTCCCTCCCTCTTTTCATTCTTCCATTCCATTGCCACTTTCTCCCTTCCTTCTAATTTTCCTTTCCTCTTCCTTTCTTTCTCTATTTGCTTTAATTTATTCAAATATTTATTGACTGATTCATTCTACTATGTCAAGCTTCCTCCTTAGTATGATAGGGTAAATCCATTGTGAGTGTTCCTGCCTATATTTTAATTTTACTAATCATGAAAATAATAATGGAGAGTTACATAAGGAGCCAGTACTTGTGGCTGATATTATGGTTCATAGTTCATAACTAAACAAAGCACTTAGTTTGTGGTTTTCATTGTGCATTTAGAAAAATTTGTTTTTGTTTTATGGCTGTGATTTATAAATAGAATCTTATAATTGACCTTATATTTGTTAGCCACCATTCCAACCCTTCAAAAAATGGGAAAATCTCCCTCTCTCTCTCTCTCACACACACACACAAACACAAAAACACACAAACACACACACACACTTTACCTAAATAACATCATACAGTCTATTGACTTTAGTAAGGTGTCCGGCAGTTTGCATGAATGGCATGAATGGCCTTGTCATATGTGTCACTGAGGTCCTCTCACATATGAAGGCCTCTGCCCACTCATCAGCTTGCAGTTCTGTGGAAGGATGTTGAGTATGGGAGAGACAGTGTAAGGTCCCTCATTAGGACCTTGTTCTGCCATCCAAGAACTGAGCATCATTCCTTAAACTACTTCCCTTACCTACTTCAATACTTTCATGATATATAAGATATAACTGGCAGCTATCAAACCTTATTGTCCATGTATGTTTACATGTCTGTCTTTCTGTACTAGGTAGTAAGGTCTCTCAAAGCAAATTCTCTATCTTATATGATTTTATATCCTTAATATTTAGCACAATGCCTGGCACATAGCAGTCTCTCAAAAAAAAAGTGTTTATTGAACGAAAAAGTGTTGAATAAATATGGTGGCACATTAAGAAGTCACTATAGCCTGAAAGATTGACTCTAAAATTCTACCTAAAGCATACTAACGTATCTTCATCGTCCTGGCTTACATTCTCTATACTGGGGTACCACTTTGTCATTTCATTACAATCAGCATTCATATCATCGTTAAATGTTCCCAGACGCAAAGCACTGTCACATGCATTAATTCTAGAGATCCTCTAAGGCATTCTAAGTGGCAGGATAGGTTGTTATTATTACTGCCATTTTACAAATCAGGAGAAAAGAGATTCGGAGATATTAAATGATCTGTCTATGTCTCCAGCTACTGACTATAAAGCTGAACTCAAAGTCAGTGTTCTCTCTCCTCTCGGCACAGTCTCTTTTCAAAATTTTGTCAACAGTCTCTATGGCACATCTTCCTAGTGCACACCACACTGTGTACACATTACATTCAGGAACACATAAAACAATAAAGAACTAACACTTATATGGTACTTTTGAGTCAGTCACTATCATAAATAATTTAGTCTTCTAACAACACTATGCCTTATTATGTTCACTTTAAGGATAAAGAAATTGAGCCACAGGGATGACATTAGACTCTCTAACTCTGTTTAAATAAAAAAAATCCACCAAGCCACAGGCTTTATTTGTTTTAACCTCCATACATGTGAGAGAAAAAAATGAGCTAGTAATACTCTATGGCTTGACAAAGAAAACTCCCAAGTATTTCTGCTTCAAAAATAGATTTATCCATTTAAATATTATTACCAGGACCACATAGTAAATAAGGCAGCCAATCAGAATTATAGTCTTCTTTGATATTATAATTCACAGGACATAACAATCTTTGAAGTTCACATAGCATATCCGTTTTTATGTATAACATTTGCAAATACATTTGATGAGGAAAATATCTGCTTTTTTCAGTTGAGAAAGAAGAGAGAACATTTCTCCTTAGTATATCAAAATGTATTTCACCTATAGCTAGCTAGAAAATGGCTAGTTTCAAGGTTCACTATTGGAATTTCATTGCTTAACATTGAGAGAAAAGAATAAACAGTCTTGAGAAGCTCAAGCATTACACTGTGGAAAGCAAAATGGCACAAAAGAATTACTAATAATGGAATATGGAAGACAAAATATTTTCATCTATAACTTACACTGGACATACAGGGGCAAGCTACCTTCCTGGAAAATACAAAGCAAAAACTCTAAATAACAATCTAGAGCTAGCTGGGCACGGTGGCTCATGCCTATAATCCCAGCACTTTGTGATGCTGAGGCAGGCAGATCACCTGAGGTCAGGAGTTCGAGACCAGCCTGGCCAACATGGTGAAACCCTGTCTTTAGTAAAAATAAAAAAATTACCCAGGTGTGGTGGTGCACACCTGTAGTCCCAGCTACTTGGGAGGCTGAGGCAGGAGAATTGGTTGAACCCAGGAGGCAAAGGCTGCAGTGAGCCAAGATTGCACCACTGCCCTCCAGCCTGGGTGATGGAGTGAGACTCTGTTGTCAAAAAAAAAAAAAAAAAAAAAAAAAACCTAAATAAAATTCAATACATATTAATAGGTCATGTAAAGTTAATTTGCAAATAAGTCATGTTAACAACAATGTAGTAATTTCAGAGAAAGGAAGTAGAATCCCCAGGGAAGGGATCTGGGGGATATGTCTTTGGTCTCAATTGTTCTTCATAGGTAAGAGACTTGCATAATAGACAATTACCTTTCTCATCAGGGGCAGAATGTCTATTCCTACTCTCACACACAGACTATAGGATCTTCCTAGGTAATTTAGTTATTAATGGTTTACTATGTGCCAGGTATTGTATATGTATGTATATGTATATAAACACATATACATACACATATATATACACACACACTGAAGAAAGAGAAGAGACAGTGACACTTAAAATACAGCATGTCATAGTATATGTATTCAACAAATGTTGCTATTACTATTAACAACTCTGCTTTAAGACTGTATCTGTTGTTTTTTAAAAAGATTCAGATACCCATGTATAAGGAAGGCCTCTTTTGGATAGTTTGGGCTGTTCCTTCTTTGGGACAGGGATTGAACTAGATTGGCATTTCCCAAAGTGTGTTTCACAGAACACTGAAACAGCAGGATTGTAATAGGTTGCTACTGTAATAGGTTCCTTTGTACAGACTTCTTCAATGAAGTACTTCTAAAAACCATGTTTACCTGTGTCCATTGGAAATCTCCTAGAGCAGATGAAATCTGTGGTTTTCACAAACATTTTGACCACAAAACCCTTACATAAGGAGTATCTTACAGGACACCAGTAGCGGGAAATGCTTGAGTAGATTTGTTATTATTATTTGCGACGGAGTCTGGTTGTGTTGCACAGGCTAGAGTGCAGTAGTGCGATCTCGGCTCACTGCAACCTACACCTCCTGGGTTCAAGCGATTCTCCTGCCTCAGCCTCCCGAGTAGGTGAGATTACAGGCTCCCGCCACTGCGCCCGGCTAATTTTTGTAATTCCCGTAATTGACTGTTTCCTACATTCTTGCCTGTACAGAAAAGGGAAGTGGCCTTTTACTATGTTTTAAGGTTATGGGTGCCATCTAGTGTTCATGCATTGTCAAAACACATTACTTAGCAACCTGAAGATGGAGGATCCTGAAGCTCCATTGTAGGGAATTTTTTCCAGGCCTACCGCTTATCTCCACCAGAATTCCAAAATTAAAGTATTGAAGATGCTCAAAGACAAAGAGATCGTCACCTTGGGCTACAACCTATACATGTATTATAAGTGATCTTTTCTAATTTCTCTTTTATGTATTCTATTTCTCAGGGATTTGTTGCAGAATGGAATTCAGTAATTGAACCATATTCTTGATGTATTCATGGAGGAGAATTTAGGGCATTCAGCAGGCAGTCACATTAACTAGTGTAGTCGCCTCCTCAGGCATTCTTTCCGCAGAAGGAAATATAGAAATGCTTCCCTTATTATTTGTTTCAGTGATTTTTTAGGAAAAAATGTGGAACAGAGCACAAAGAAGCAATACCCCCTGGAAGGAGATTATTTCCTGTCTCTCCAAGCAATTTTAGTTTATTCATTCCTCAGGCATCCAAAAATGATCACCCCAGCTGACTTGCTAACTCCAAAGCTCATTCTTGATGGACTTTAAGTATTTAACAAACTGTGTTTCAAGATACATGATTAGGAATATGTGTTGCCAGAAGTGAAATGCTGCAGCTGTTGAAGTGAAGGTATAATAGGTAACTGAATTTCCAAATTAGAATTTAAATTGCATTGTTGATTTAGAAAGAGTAAAAATGAATCACAGCTCACATGGGTATTTCAAAATTGTTCAGGTTATCTTCACGCTTAGAAATGTGCAGAGGGAAAGGACTTGATTTGCCAGGACTCTATTTTCAAGTTTAATTAAATGGAATAGGAGCACTACACACACTATTCACCATCTTTGGGTACTGATAAGGTCACCTTATATTGTCACCTCAAATAACATTTCTAAATCTGTTCTGGTGTTGTGGCTTCCCCCTCCCCCATGCCATCCCCAGTAAAGATGTCCCAAATTATTTCTTCGATTTCCTGAAGTGGTCCTCATATGAACCTACAAACCTTATCCCTTCAAGTCACCATGCCATACCTGCCATGCCCTTCCTCTCTGGCTCTGGCTCCCAGTCCCATGGAGGAAACTTGCTTTCCTAGTTTTCAGTACTGATGTTTTCTGCCTAAGAAACTCTGTCTCCCTCTGTGCGTTCCTGTAACAAGCACTCTCTGAAATACTAAAAAGGATCTGGGGCCTATGCAATGTTAGGGACAAGTCTCCTCTCCACAACTCAGTGCTATTATTTCACCTTGTCCTCAAAGGTGAAACAGCGTAAATCAGAAACCTTATAAAACCTTTCACCTAAGCAACACCTTCAGCTTCTCTTCACTCATCTTCAAAACTTGGAGTCGCCCAAACTCCAGCAAAACCACTACCCTCCCCTCAGGAACAAGTATCAGTAAGGTTTCAGAATTTTCAAGGTACTGTGTCAGCCACGACATTCTGTTAAACTTTGAAGTGAAATCCAACTAAGTGGAGTCGATGCTGTTTTTGAGGAGGTAAAAACTTATTGCCCTAAATCTGACCAGTTAAATTTAGAGTTCTGGTCCAGAAACCATGTAGAAGTTACCTCTCCACACCAGCATGCTTGTTCCAGGCATTTGCTCGCTCTCTCTAACCCACTGCCTCTAGACCCGTTGACTCTTCAGTCATTTCCGGGTTTTGCCTCTCTTAATTGTGGAGCCCATTTAGACTTCTCCCTACCTTACCGGATCTTTCTTCTTGCACAACTGAGAACCCACTGCTCCCCTGATCACAAGACCACCTCAAATGAAAACAGAAGTGGCCTGTGAAGAGGCTCCAGGGGAGTTACTCTTACTCAGCCTTGGCTTCAGAGCCCCACTACCCAGGCTGACTCCTGGCCCAGCCGCCCGAGCGTGGGGATTCAGCAGGGCCTGACTATGGGCAGAGTCCTTTATTCCTGATGATTGCCTATTGCATGTAAACATCACCCATCACGTACAGACTTCTAGCCTGTGGAAAGAGCGAACAGGACAAAAAGCATATCTAATCATATCCTTTTCCTGCTCTCTTTAAAGCCTTTCAGTGGTGTCCTACTGTTCTTAAAGCCTCAAATTTTTAACATAGCCCATAAAGTTTTGCAGAGTCTGGCCCCTGCCTGCCTGGACAGCCTGCCCCATCCACAATACTTCCCCTACTCTCACTGATGCCTCAGCCACCCTGGATTTTTCTTTACTTATGGTCAGGGATGCTATTCAAAATTTTCACACCTTGGCATAACCCTGGCACCAGTCCACACAATGAATGGCCATAGTGCCACAGATGCTGGACAGCAGGGCAGTGGGGACTTCTAGGGAGCCAGAATTGTGGGTCACTCAGGAGAGCTCAGGACAGCAGTTATTTACTAACAAGCCACACACAAGTGTGTTTCACTGTTGTACCGAAAGAAAGAGCCATATCACTGACTGGGGATGGAGCAGTAGCCCTGTCCCCTCTGTGCTGAGCTCCCTCCTACCTCCAACCTGTTCGCTGAATTTCCTCTCAAAAGGAACTTGGAGTAGACGAGGAAAAACCCTCCATTATCTAAAAGGGACCAGAGAACTCATGAATTGCCCCAAGTGTCACTTAAACAGCATCCCCATTATCTGACATAGAATCCGGCTGTGTAATATATGTTAAAGAAAAACGGTAAATAGGCCGCGCACTGTGGCTCATGCCTGTAATCTCAGCATTCTGGGAAGCTGAGGTGGGCAGATCACCTGAGGTCGGGAGTTTGAGACCAGTCTGACCAACATGGAGAAACCCTGTCTCTACTAAAAATACAAAATTAGCCGGAGGTGGTGGCACACACCTGTAACCCCAGCTACTCAGGAGGCTGAGGCGGGAGAATCACTTGAACCCGGGAGACGGAGTTTGCGGTGAGCTGAAATCGTGCCATTACACTCCAACCTGGGCAACAAGAGTGAAACTCTGTCTCAAAAATATATATATATGTATTTTCTTTTTAAAGAAAAACAATAAATAAAATTTGTGGGCACTCAGTAAACTGTGTAGGGAAACAAAATTAACATTGCTGCTTTCCAGTTACATTCCTTAAGTCCTGCTTATTCAATGTGTCATAAACACACTGTATGTCACAACTTAGCAAGGTGCAGTGAAAATAGTACCTTAGGAACCATGTGCTTAACATCAGACTTGTAACACCTAACTCACAAGATGACTGCTCAAAGGATTTAACTGTAAGCAGCTTTCAGAACTCTGAAACTTAACTCAGTGCACCAGTAAAACACCAGCTTTTCTCACAGTGGTACTTCCAAAACTCTGTATAATAGCAGATGTGTGAAATGCTCCATTAAAAAGGTTCATAATTCAATGAAAGATCTGAGAAGTCCTGCAGCAAATTTTTTAAATGCTGATAAAGTGTGGTTTTTTGTTGGTTGGTTGGTTGGTTGGTTGGTTGGTTGGTTGGTTGGTTTTTTGGTTTTGGTTTGTTTTTGTTTGTTTTTCTGAGACGGAGTCTTGCTCTGTCGCCCAGGCTGGAGTGCAGTGGCGCGATCTCGGCTCACTGCAAGCTCCGCCTCCTGGGTTCATGCCATTCTCCTGCCTCAGCCTCCCGAGTAGCTGGGACTACAGGCGCCCGCCACACCTCCCGGCCAATTTTTTCTATTTTTAGTAGAGACAGGGTTTCACCGTGTTAGCCAGGTTGGTCTCTATCTCCTGACCTCGTGATCCGCCCGCCTTGACCTCCCAAAGTGCTGGAATTACAGGGGTGAGCCACCACGTCCGGCCCATAAAGAGTTTTTTAACATTATTTAGCAAAATAACTTTTTTAGTCTTTGGATATAAATTACTAACAAGTGAAACATATTTTTTCAAAATTCTGTCATAATCTCCAGAAAACCTCTTGTAAGTATTTTATTTGACAGAAGTAATATTTTCACCTTAAAATCTTGTTTGCAGAGCTCAGAGACATTCACAAAGTACCAAAAGCTACTAGACACTAAGGATACAACATGAAAAAAGCATTGTCTCCTCAGTGAACATGTAGCCTCATGAAGGGAGACAGACAAATAAATAGGTTATTTCCAGTATAACATGGAAATGCTAATGGTAACTTCCAGGGACCACAGGAGCATAAAGAAGAGACCATCCTTATCTCAGGATGGGAAAGTAAGAAGGATTCTGGAGGGGAAACTTCCCAACAAAGAGAGCCCCAAGAAACCAAAACCAGTAATTAGAGATAAAATGCCTAACATATATTGAATATATGCTCAGCACCAAGCATTTTGCTGGATACTGCACTATGATTTCACTGAATTGTCCCAACAACCTTGTTGGATTGAGGGCTCAGAGAAATTAAATAATTTGTCCAAGATCACACAGATAATCAGTAATGATGGTGGTATTTGGAACACTGTTGCTTCTGATTTCAAAGCTATGCTCTTTCTGAGAGGTAGGCCTTCACAAGAGAATTGAATTCGGCAGTTTGCTTATGTCTGAGGCAGTCCATACTCAAAAGTCTAGTTAATGAAGAAAACATAAATTCCTGAAAAAAAGAGCATTTAAAAGGAGACATATGAGTCATCACAGGAAGCCATTGTATACGAAGGCTGTAAGATTAAGGTACTTAGGAGGGGCGGAGCAAGATGGCCGAATAGGAACAGCTCCAGTCTCCAACTCCCAGCGCGAGCGACACAGAAGACCGGTGATTTCTGCATTTTCAACTGAGGTACTGGGTTCATCTCACTGGGGAGTGCCGGACGATCGGTGCTGGTCAGCTGCTGCAGCCCGACCAGCGAAAGCTGAAGCAGGGGGAGGCATCGCCTCACCTGGGAAGCGCAAGGGGGAAGGGAATCCCTTTTCCTAGCCAGGGGAACTGAGACACACAACACCTGGAAAATCGGGTAACTCCCACCCCAATATTGTGCTTTAAGCAAACAGGCACACCAGGAGATCATATCCCACACCTGGCCGGGAGGGTCCCACGCCCAGGAAGCCTCCCTCATTGCTAGCACAGCAGTCTGTGATCTACCCGCAAGGCAGCAGCGAGGCTGGGGGAGGGGCGCCCGCCATTGCTGAGGCTTAAGTAGGTAAACAAAGCTGCTGGGAAGCTCCAACTGGGTGGAGCTCACAGCAGCTCAAGGAAACCTGCCTGTCTCTGTAGACTCCACCTCTGGGGACAGGGCACAGCTACACAACAACAACAACAAAAAAAAAGCAGCAGAAACCTCTGCAGACGCAAACGACTCTGTCTGACAGCTTTGAATAGAGCAGTGGATCTCCCAACACGGAGGTTGAGATCTGAGAAGGGACAGACTGCCTGCTCAAGTGGGTCCCTGACCCCTGAGTAGCCTAACTGGGAGACATCCCCCACTAGGGGCAGTCTGACACCCCACACCTCACAGGGTGGAGTACACCCCTGAGAGGAAGCTTCCAAAGCAAGAATCAGACAGGTACACTCGCTGTTCAGAAATATTCTATCTTCTGCAGCCTCTGCTGCTGATACCCAGGCAAACAGGGTCTGGAGTGGACCTCAAGCAATCTCCAACAGACCTACAGCTGAGGGTCCTGACTGTTAGAAGGAAAACTATCAAACAGGAAGGATACCTACACCAAAACCCCATCAGTACATCACCATCATCAAAGACCAGAGGCAGATAAAACCACAAAGATGGGGAAAAAGCAGGGCAGAAAAGCTGGAAATTCAAAAAATAAGAGCGCATCTCCCCCGGCAAAGGAGCGCAGCTCATCGCCAGCAACGGATCAAAGCTGGACGGAGAATGACTTTGACGAGATGAGAGAAGAAGGCTTCAGTCCATCAAATTTCTCAGAGCTAAAGGAGGAATTACGTACCCAGCGCAAAGAAACTAAAAATCTTGAAAAAAAAGTGGAAGAATTAACGGCTAGAGTAATTAATGCAGAGAAGGTCATAAACGAAATGAAAGAGATGAAAACCATGACACGAGAAATACGTGACCAATGCACAAGCTTCAGTAACCGACTCGATCAACTGGAAGAAAGAGTATCAGCGATTGAGGATCAAATGAATGAAATGAAGCGAGAAGAGAAACCAAAAGAAAAAAGAAGAAAAAGAAATGAACAAAGCCTGCAAGAAGTATGGGATTATGTAAAAAGACCAAATCTAGGTCTGATTGGGGTGCCTGAAAGTGAGGGGGAAAATGGAACCAAGTTGGAAAACACTATTCAGGATATCATCCAGGAGAACTTCCCCAACCTAGTAGGGCAGGCCAACATTCAAATCCAGGAAATACAGAGAACGCCACAAAGATACTCCTCGAGAAGAGCAACTCCAAGACACATAATTGCCAGATTCACCAAAGTTGAAATGAAGGAAAAAATCTTAAGGGCAGCCAGAGAGAAAGGTCGGGTTACCCACAAAGGGAAGCCCATCAGACTCACAGCAGATCTCTCGGCAGAAACTCTCCAAGCCAGAAGAGAGTGGGGGCCAATATTCAACATTCTTAAAGAAAAGAATTTTAAACCCAGAATTTCATATCCAGCCAAACTAAGTTTCATAAGTGAAGGAGAAATAAAATCCTTTACAGATAAGCAAATGCTTAGAGATTTTGTCACCACTAGGCCTGCCTTACAAGAGACCCTGAAGGAAGCACTCAACATGGAAAGGAACAACCGGTACCAGCCATTGCAAAAACATGCCAAAATGTAAAGACCATCGAGGCTAGGAAGAAACTGCATCAACTAACGAGCAAAATAACCAGTTAATATCATAATGGCAGGATCAAGTTCACACATAACAATCTTAACCTTAAATGTAAATGGACTAAATGCTCCAATGAAAAGACACAGACTGGCAAACTGGATAAAGAGTCAAGACCCATCAGTCTGCTGTATTCAGGAGACCCATCTCACACGCAGAGACATACATAGGCTCAAAATAAAGGGATGGAGGAAGATTTACCAAGCAAATGGAGAACAAAAAAAAGCAGGGGTTGCAATCCTAGTCTCTGATAAAACAGACTTTAAACCATCAAAGATCAAAAGAGACAAAGAAGGCCATTACATAATGGTAAAGGGATCAATTCAACAGGAAGAGCTAACTATCCTAAATATATATGCACCCAATACAGGAGCACCCAGATTCATAAAGCAAGTCCTTAGAGACTTACAAAGAGACTTAGACTCCCATACAATAATAATGGGAGACTTCAACACTCCACTGTCAACATTAGACAGATCAACAAGACAGAAAGTTAACAAGGATATCCAGGAATTGAACTCATCTCTGCAGCAAGCAGACCTAATAGACATCTATAGAACTCTCCACCCCAAATCAACAGAATATACATTCTTCTCAGCACCACATCGTACTTACTCCAAAATTGACCATATAATTGGAAGTAAAGCACTCCTCAGCAAATGTACAAGAACAGAAATTATAACAAACTGTCTCTCAGACCACAGTGCAATCAAACTAGAACTCAGGACTAAGAAACTCAATCAAAACCGCTCAACTACATGGAAACTGAACAACCTGCTCCTGAATGACTACTGGGTACATAACGAAATGAAGGCAGAAATAAAGATGTTCTTTGAAACCAATGAGAACAAAGATACAACATACCAGAATCTCTGGGACACATTTAAAGCAGTGTGTAGAGGGAAATTTATAGCACTAAATGCCCACAAGAGAAAGCAGGAAAGATCAAAAATTGACACTCTAACATCGCAATTAAAAGAACTAGAGAAGCAAGAGCAAACACATTCCAAAGCTAGCAGAAGGCAAGAAATAACTAAGATCAGAGCAGAACTGAAGGAGATAGAGACACAAAAAACCCTCCAAAAAATCAATGAATCCAGGAGTTGGTTTTTTGAAAAGATCAACAAAATTGACAGACCACTAGCAAGACTAATAAAGAAGAAAAGAGAGAAGAATCAAATCGACGCAATTAAAAATGAAAAAGGGGATATCACCACCGACCCCACAGAAATACAAACTACCATCAGAGAATACTATAAACACCTCTACGCAAATAAACTGGAAAACCTAGAAGAAATGGATAATTTCCTGGACACTTACACTCTTCCAAGACTAAACCAGGAAGAAGTTGAATCCCTGAATAGACCAATAGTAGGCTCTGAAATTGAGGCAATAATTAATAGCCTACCAACCAAAAAAAGTCCAGGACCAGATGGATTCACAGCCGAATTCTACCAGAGGTATAAGGAGGAGTTGGTACCATTCCTTCTGAAACTATTCCAATCAATAGAAAAAGAGGGAATCCTCCCTAACTCACTTTATGAGGCCAACATCATCCTGATACCAAAGCCTGGCAGAGACACAACAAAAAAAGAGAATTTTAGACCAATATCCCTGATGAACATCGATGCAAAAATCCTCAATAAAATACTGGCAAACCGGATTCAACAACACATCAAAAAGCTTATCCACCATGATCAAGTGGTCTTCATCCCTGGGATGCAAGGCTGGTTCAACATTCGCAAATCAATAAACATAATCCAGCATATAAACAGAACCAAAGACAAGAACCACATGATTATCTCAATAGATGCAGAAAAGGCTTTTGACAAAATTCAACAGCCCTTCATGCTAAAAACGCTCAATAAATTCGGTATTGATGGAACGTACCTCAAAATAATAAGAACTATTTATGACAAACCCACAGCCAATATCATACTGAATGGGCAAAAACTGGAAAAATTCCCTTTGAAAACTGGCACAAGACAGGGATGCCCTCTCTCACCACTCCTATTCAACATAGTGTTGGAAGTTCTGGCTAGGGCAATTAGGCAAGAGAAAGAAATCAGGGGTATTCAGTTAGGAAAAGAAGAAGTCAAATTGTCCCTGTTTGCAGATGACATGATTGTATATTTAGAAAACCCCATTGTCTCAGCCCAAAATCTCCTTAAGCTGATAAGCAACTTCAGCAAAGTCTCAGGATACAAAATTAATGTGCAAAAATCACAAGCATTCTTATACACCAATAACAGACAAACAGAGAGCCAAATCATGAATGAACTTCCATTCACAATTGCTTCAAAGAGAATCAAATACCTAGGAATCCAACTGACAAGGGATGTAAAGGACCTCTTCAAGGAGAACTACAAACCACTGCTCAGTGAAATCAAAGAGGACACAAACAAATGGAAGAACATACCATGCTCATGGATAGGAAGAATCAATATCGTGAAAATGGCCATACTGCCCAAGGTAATTTATAGATTCAATGCCATCCCCATCAAGCTACCAATGAGTTTCTTCACAGAATTGGAAAAAACTGCTTTAAAGTTCATATGGAACCAAAAAAGAGCCCGCATCTCCAAGACAATCCTAAGTCAAAAGAACAAAGCTGGAGGCATCACGCTACCTGACTTCAAACTATCCTACAAGGCTACAGTAACCAAAACAGCATGGTACTGGTACCAAAACAGAGATATAGACCAATGGAACAGAACAGAGTCCTCAGAAATAATACCACACATCTACAGCCATCTGATCTTTGACAAACCTGAGAGAAACAAGAAATGGGGAAAGGATTCCCTATTTAATAAATGGTGCTGGGAAAATTGGCTAGCCATAAGTAGAAAGCTGAAACTGGATCCTTTCCTTACTCCTTATACGAAAATTAATTCAAGATGGATTAGAGACTTAAATGTTAGACCTAATACCATAAAAATCCTAGAGGAAAACCTAGGTAGTACCATTCAGGACATAGGCATGGGCAAAGACTTCATGTCTAAAACACCAAAAGCAACGGCGGCAAAAGCTAAAATTGACAAATGGGATCTAATTAAACTAAAGAGCTTCTGCACAGCAAAAGAAACTACCATCAGAGTGAACAGGCAACCTACAGAATGGGAGAAAATTTTTGCAATCTACTCATCTGACAAAGGGCTAATATCCAGAACCTACAAAGAACTCAAACAAATTTACAAGAAAAAAACAAACAACCCCATCAAAAAGTGGGCAAAAGATATGAACAGACATTTCTCAAAAGAAGACATTCATACAGCCAACAGACACATGAAAAAATGCTCATCATCACTGGCCATCAGAGAAATGCAAATCAAAACCACAATGAGATACCATCTCACACCAGTTAGAATGGCGATCATTAAAAAGTCAGGAAACAACAGGTGCTGGAGAGGATGTGGAGAAATAGGAACACTTTTACACTGTTGGTGGGATTGTAAACTAGTTCAACCATTATGGAAAATAGTATGGCGATTCCTCAAGGATCTAGAACTAGATGTACCATATGACCCAGCCATCCCATTACTGGGGATATACCCAAAGGATTATAAATTATGCTGCTATAAAGACACATGCACACGTATGTTTATTGCAGCACTATTCACAATAGCAAAGACTTGGAATCAACCCAAATGTCCATCAGTGACAGATTGGATTAAGAAAATGTGGCACATATACACCATGGAATACTATGCAGCTGTAAAAAAGGATGAGTTCATGTCATTTGTAGGGACACGGATGAAGTTGGAAACCATCATTCTCAGC
>NC_037682.1:75819820-75891951 GCF_003255815.1 Theropithecus gelada | reverse complement strand
TCCTTTGTAGGGACATGGATGCAGCTGGAAACCATCATTCTTAGCAAACTATCACAAGAACAGAAAACCAAACACCGCATGTTCTCACTCATAGGTGGGAACTGAACAATGAGATCACTTGGACTCGGGAAGGGGAACATCACACACCGGGGCCTATCATGGGGAGGGGGGAGGGGGGAGGGATTGCATTGGGAGTTATACCTGATGTAAATGACGAGTTGATGGGTGCAGCAGACCAACATGGCACAAGTATACATATGTAACAAACCTGCACGTTATGCACATGTACCCTACAACTTAAAGTATAATAATAATAAATAAATTTAAAAAAATAAATAAATAAATAAAATAATCCTTATTAAAAAAAAAAAAAAGAAAGAAAGATTAAGGTACTTAGAAGCAATGTTCAGATCCTTAGAAGCTTCCCTTGAGGACGAAACTGTGTTTTATTCATCTCTTCACCTTTGTTGATTAACTTTGAACCCAGCTACTGAGCAAATGTTTAATGAATGAATGAATGAATGATTCATTTTGCCCACCTCTCTGAAGGCAGTTGGGAATCCTAGGGCCCCTCTCAGTTGTATTCATCTGAAACTCTGGCCAATTAATCCCTTCTGTCCTGAAGATTCAGAATAAATTAAAGCTTTTAGCTTTCTGGTCAATGGAATGTATTTCCAATTCGGACAGATCATTTCCTAATTAACTAAAAGGAATTCCCATAGATCAGAAAAATGTTAATTAAATATTCTATTACATATTAAATGCTAAATAATTGATGATCATTTAAAATATGTTTATGACAGATTCTCTTCTTCCAAATAGATATTTAGGTAGCAAGGACTTCCTATACAAATTTCAAAGGATGGATTAACACCTGTTCCTATGTCTTCTCTATGTAAACATTTAAAATGTGGTATAATAGCTGATCACAAATAAAGGGGAAATCATGCAGAGAGCTCAGGTTTTAAAGGAAGAGTGATCATCGACTTGATCATCACTCCTTCTTTAAAAATTGAAATCTCTTTTGAGTCAAAAAGTGAACTGATGTTTAGTTCATTTTGGCCTCAGAATAACCTATTTTATTAGCTAATCTCTAATAACCCTTAGATTTGCATTATCATATATACATATAAAGTCCCGCACTGTGATTATCTCATTTGATCCTCAAAGGGTCCCTTCAGGAAAGGTAAGAAAATGATCATGCTGCTGTTTTATTCAAGAAGAAACTGAAGGGTTCAACAGTTTTATAACTCAAATCCTGTTTGACTCTAGGAATAGGCTTCCTTCGTTCCTGAGAAGCTTCCTTATCTGTAACACTAACTACTCTAGGAATGTGCCTGATGGGAACTTGGCTGGTGAAATTATCTCCTGGAGGTCTTGACTCCGGACAACAGACATCAGCTCTGGGTAACTTATATGAAAAAATAATTTATTGGAGAAATAACAGATAGTCTAGATAACAGGAAGCCTGAGGAACCAGGCTCAGAGGCCAGGGAGGAAATCCTCCTAAAAAGCAACCTTCTAAGGATGCTGGGCTGTCACCACTGGCCACTTATGGCCAAACCACACTGCTGAGAAAAGTCTCTATTTCTCCATGCACCTTACATGTTAGTGTGGGGATGCTAAATTCTCAACTGGAACATCCGCTTGACCTGCCCTGTTGTAGCTGCCGAGGGGCGGGAAAAGGGAATAGCTGCCCCCTCCAGCTTCTCTAATGGGGGTAAGACTGTGCCTCCTTCCTGTCTTGAATTGTCCCCAAATAAGAAGCATATCTGAACACTGGGTAGATAAATGATAAATGACTATCATTTAAATGATTATTTGGCTCACTGAGCTCTATTTGAGGAATGTTTTAGGTCTAGGATCTTAAGGATCATAGTGCTTCTTAAACAATAGAAATTATTTCAGAGAGAAGCCTCTAATGGGATGAGCCTAGGCCTAAGAGAATAAAAGGAGAGGAATTGATGACAGAAAGGATGAGAGACATATTGTGCACTTCCTACCTAGTAAGAACTTCACATAGTTTGTTTACTATTATCTTGCAGGTCAAAGTTCTGAGACTCTGAGATGTTAAATAATTTGGTTAAGACCAGATTGTAGTAACAGGACTGGACTCTAGGTCTGCCCAATTTCAAAGTCAGTATTTTTTTCATCTTTTACACAAATTCCATAGATTCTATCAACTTTGATCATGTTACTCCTCCGCTTAATATCTTTCCACAAGTTCCTGCTGCCTTTCCAGTCAAATTCCCTCTTTTAATGACAAGTACAGTTATCTCCTTTGAGTTTGCTCTAGAGAGGAATGCAATAGAATGGGAACTAGAAGGTAGAGTTTGTTTTTTGTAACAGTGTTTATATGTTGATGGAAAGATTCAGTAGAGAGAAAGAAATTGGTGATTTATTTAGCAATTCGTATAAATGTATATGAAGTGGAAGAAGTGGAAAACACTTTGTATGGCTGTGACTCTTATTTGTTAATTATTTGATTTATTGAATATCTCTTATTGATTTATTTTGTTTATTGCTGTATTCCAAGAGTTTTGAGAAAAGTACCTGGCACTTTATAAGTGTTCAATAATGAAAGCATGTCTGTCAAATATTATTCTATGCCTATAGGAAATAGAGAGGTAAATCAGACATTGATCTCACCTTCAGGGACTGATAGCTTAGTGGAGACATAAGATATGAACGTGGTCGTAATGCATGGCAGATTGATAAAAAGAAACAACTACTTTGACTTATTCTTCACAGGCTGACATTATTTAAAATCCATAAGAAGTTCTTAATTCCAAATATCATCTTATCTTCTTCATCATCACCATCACCACTGCTGACACCATTCACTCCACTGCATGCAATGACTGCTGTCAACAACTGACATATGTAGAGAGCTGATGAGTGTCCTATAACAGCAAATTGTTCCTACATGAGCTGCTTCTCTCTTTCTACCACCCCAAATTCCCAAGGGCAGCATTGTTCCTTTCTCTGCCTCCTAACTTCTGCTCAGGTTCTGAACACCTGCAGAGCTTGAAGCAGCAGATATCATAAGTCATGAGATGTGAACTTCCCAGCTAGTATGGAGGTCAGTAAGGATAAACGTTATGTCTGGATCATCATTGCATCCCAGAACCTAACTCAGTGCTAGGCACACAGAGGTGTTCATAGGTGATGAATAAATTGGAGCATGAACGAACTTCAAGAAGTCGTCGCTAAGGGGAAAGGAAAGCTTTTGGAGATTTTGTTCTAAGTTTTTTCCCTGAAATTCTCAGATGATTCTTTTTTAGGTTGTCTGTGACATCTATGAGCCAACTTATTGCCTTGTTTTCCAGTTTAAGTGTCGGTTGGTTGGAAGAGAGAAATCGTGGATGAATAACTTACCAGAGAATAACTAAAGGTGGATCAGTAGATAGGATCCCAGGGGTAGCATTTTTCACTGGAAAAAGCTGTTCCTATACTACATATTTGCTGTGCTTTTGAAATGTCAGGGCTCAGTTGCTTAACAGTGAATCAGTAAAAAAGAAAATGTTCCCTTCCTCAGTTGTCAGGCCCACATTATTTTCTGCCCCAGGAAGAAATATCTCCAGGGAATCTTTCCATCCATTGGAAACATCTACTGTCTTGCCCTGAAAGCCATAAAAAATGAGACAAATCTGTCTGAAAGCAGGTAACAAGGTCTGGACTTTTTGACTTGAACTATAGTTTATATATAAAATGTTATATATAAAATGCTTAGGTATTATCATTCTAATAGTGTAACTGATAGCACTGATAATAATTGGCTGTTTCTGAATAGTACTTTTGATTTATGGAGCCATTTAAAATTTTTATTCTTACAGCAACCTTGAGACAGGCAGGGGATGGTATTGTTATAATAACAACTTTTTATGAAGAAACCAAGCCTCAGAGATCCTTAGTAGAGAATACAAAGTGATAATGTTAAATGGAAACCTGACCATTTAGCTGCTTATACATTTTTTCAGTTATTTCCATAAACTGTGGCCTATGAATCTATTATTCCCATAAGACAATAGATAACACATAGTGACTGGGATTATTTCCTAAAAATCCACAAGATGGCAGTAAAAGATTTTGCATTGAACTGGAGACACTAGTGGAATGTGACATTTTGCCAAGTTTTCGTACTAGTGATTGTATTTGATCACAGTATTAAAACTGGTTATCATAATGATAGCTTTTTAAAATATAACTCAATGAATTTAAGTTGAATTCAAATCTGAAAGTAACATTTGTGGTTTTGTTGATTTTTTTTTTTTTTTTTTTTTTGGTGAGGGTTCTACTTTTAAACATAAGAAACCACTAGGAATCAGCCAGGAGCTCTAAGAGCCAAGATTTCTTGAGAAAGCTCAGAATGAGAAATGTTACTCCTTCTTGAACGTTGGACTGACCTATAATTCTCCTGCTTGAAACAGAGAAATAGAGAGGTCAGCAAAAGGCCAATAGTTAATCTTCCTTATAATTTCATTTCTTGTTATTTGTCTATGTTCAGAATCTATCCTGGAGGGAAACTTTCCTGATGGAGCAACGCTGCTATAAAACAAATTCCAGAAACATTTATTGCCTATATCTCTCGGGTTTTGTGTGCAACATAAACTATACTAAGCTATGGGTAGTTTTTCATGTACTTTTATTATTCTACTCCCAGATTTATGATAGAATTCAGAAGAATGAAGACTACATTTTTCTTTTCTTTTCTTTTTCTTTTTTTCTTTTTGAGACAGAGTCTTGCTCTATCTCCCAGGCTGGAGTACAATGGCATGATCTTAGATCACTGCGACCTCAGCCTCCCAGGTTCAAGTGATTCTCCTGCCTCAGCCTCCCAAGTAGCTGGCATTACAGGCATGCACCACTATGCCTGGCTAGTTTTTGTATTTTTAGTAGAGATGGGGGTTCACTATGTTGGTCAGGCTGGTCTCGAACTCCTGACCTCAGGTGATCCACCTGCCCCAGCCTCCCAAAGTGCTGGGATTACAGGTTGAGCCACCACACCTGGCCTACATTTTTCTTTCATTTGGCGGGCGGTCTGCCTCCATGCTGAGCGGGTACTCTCTTTGTTGATGGGGCTCATGATTATCATCAGGCACGCATGGGCCTGAGTCAGTAGACTCTAGAATTGAGAACATCAGAGAAAATCCCATTGTTTCTGTATCTAACGTAAAGGCAAGCACGTGTTCCTTAGCATCTCCTTTGTGTGTAGCAGACAGGACTTATGCCTCAAAAAGATGGCAGTGGATTTGCATAAACATGTAAAAACCTAAAAGTGGACATCAGGTATCTCTAGTTTTAAAGTCCTTCGGGCACTCTCTTATGCTACCCAAATTTCTCTTTCCCCTTTTCCTGACTTTTCTTCTCTAATGTCTTTTTACCTTCATATTCATAGTCATTTCTTATGATAAAGAGTGCAACCTTAATTTTTGCTTACTTGTCAGAGACTCTCTTTTCACCTTGGGTGGCTCATCATCTTTTCCCTGAAGGAAAAATAATATATCTTTCATTCCCTTACTAACATAGATTTAAACCTCCTGTTAGGAAGTAAGATATTCCACTACATTCCTCTATTTATTCATTCATCCTCTCATCCCTGTCTACAACAAACTTGACAGGGGCTTCCGTGTTTATGTCACCTTGCTAGGTGGAATGTAGTGATGACTAAGCCATGTGTCATGTCCTTGGGATGCTTGTAGTCTAAGAGAAGAAATAAGCAGGTCCACCCTGAATTATACCATAAGAAAAGTACAGTGAGGCAAGGGAGTTCCATAGAAAAGGCAAAACCTCACCAGGTATTCTGAGGAGGATTCGTGTTTTCCTTAGTAATGGAAAGACCTTCCCAGATCCTCACTGCAAGTCTAAGATTTTCATCAGGCCACCATTTTTTCATCAGGCCACAAAGGAAGAACATGAAGTCCGATGCAGAAGTTTTGAAAAGCAGGGATGTTCAAGAATTATCAACAGCCCAGGCCAACAAGACACCAGATGCAGGAGACTATTGGGCCTCTGAATAAACAGGATGAGGAGTTTAAGCACCCGGCTCGGCTAGGAAAAGCAAACAGCTCCCAGGAGCAATAATTCAGTTACTCAGGGCAACCTGAACAAACTCCTGATCCTCTCACTCCTTTGTAAAGTGAAAAGACAGAGACTCAGGATCTTTAAAGGCCTTTCCAGTTCCAATATGGTAGGAATATATGTGTTTGAGAGAACTTTCTGTGATAAAAAGGATGCACCGAAGGGTTTTTTAACAATTAATTTATGATTAGTTATGACTAAACATATGTTATGAATAAAGACTTCCCTTTATTTTATTTATTTTTTAATTAGAGACAGGGTTTTGCTGTTGCTAGATTGTGCAATATCACAATCATAGCTCACTAAACCTTTGAGCTCCTGGGCTCACACAGTCCTCTCACATCAACCTCCCAAATAGCTATGAACATGCATCACCATGCCCAGCCAATTTTTAAAATATTTTTAAAATACAGAGTCTCACCATGTTGCCCAGGCTGGTCTTCAACTCTTGGCCTCAAGCAATCCTCCCACCTCAGCCTCCCAAAGCACTGGGATCACAGGTGTGAACCACCTTATCCAGCCTAAGACTTCTCTTTAAACAATAAAAGTTTTAAAATCAGAAATTAAAATTGAAGACATGCATTCATGTTTTTTTCAGAGTCCATTGGTTATAATTTAACCATCCAAATAAAGTCTAAATTCCTCAATATAGCTTCCTCTTAATTTGTCCAACCATATCTCTAAAAGTCAATCTTTTCTCCATCATGTAACTATATCTGACATTGTATCCTCTCCTGAAAACTTTTCCCACCCCACCCTCTTCAAAATAACTCTTCTACTCATCCTTCAAATCTTAGATTGTTATATTCTCTAAATGCCGTCTCTCGCCATTGCCACTCCACCTTCCCAAGACAAACAGAAACACCTCCAAGTTAGGTACCCCTCTTAATGTGCTCCATGTATCCCATACTCTTCCTATGACAGCACTTACCATGCTAATTTTTAAAGACATGTTTAATACTCCATTTTCCTCACTACATTGTAAGCCAGGACAATGTCTGTCTTGTGTACCTGACATATAATGTATCTCATAAATATATAATGAATGAATAAAGCTAGATTAGTATTTTAAGTCAGTAGATTCTGAGTAAAGATCTAGTAAAATAAATGCATGACCAACAATGCATGGGCAGTATATACCTATATTGCACAGGACACAATGTTAGGCATTCTCTGATTATTATAGGCTGATTATTTAAAGGTTGCCAGCTCACAGGAATGCGTGTAACCTAACAAAATTTGAAGAGTATTTATAAGATATTGTGTCTGACATCTCAAAAATCAAAATGTAAAACAAACAAACAAAATGTAGTTATATCTTTTGTATAGCAACCACTAGAGGGCAATGAAAGTAAACGTTGGACATCCTTTTGGGTTAAGAAATTGTAAAATGTTTTCTGATTGAAATCTGGGCAGATAATCTTATGTTTGGGATAGTTATAGGACCTGTAGGCTGTGGTTTCTGTGATTATGGGTTTAGTAGTTATAATTACCTTTCTAGTGTAGAATTAAAACCTAGATCATCTGTGATAGTAACATCACCTTACATTGCATGCATTATCTCATATGAACCTCCTATGGCACTGCCAGAGAATATACTGTTTTCCCATTTTCCAATGAAAAAATCTTAGGTTCAGAGGCATTAAGCTACTAAGTAGCCATAAGATAGCAAAATATTGACATAAACCCTATAAATACTTATTAACTACTTGCATTTACCAGGCATACAAAATTCTCTGCTAAGGCAGACAGTCTGGGAAAATACAGGTTCCAAAATTAATTGTACCAGTTTAGAATGGAGACATATGGCAGCAGCGCCTTAAAAGAAGATCTTGTGGTTTTAGGTAGCCATCTGATGATGCTGCCAATAGGCTAATAAGCTGGAGCCTATTTACAGAAATGTAGTCCTGGAATGTGGGAAGCAGACATCCTTCTGTGTCCACGCTGGTTAGACTCTATCTAAGCTATATGTTCCACTCTAGTTGCTGCATTTTAATAAAGGTATCAAGAAGCCACAGACTAGGATTAAGGTTCCTGGACATGATATATTAGAGGGTGAAGGGGAAATTGAAATGTCCCAAAGAAAGAGAGAGAAAGAGAGGGAATTAGACACAGTAATGCATAAGCTATGGGCTCAGGAGCCAGAGTGGGTCTGACTTGGCATATCTACTAAAAATAGGAAATGAATAATTCCAGAGATCTGGGCTGGCCTCTTATCCATGTCAGATATTGAAGAGAATACATGTTTGTGTTCTCCAGGATCCACACAGAGCTAAAGAAGAAGCCTTTTTACTGCTTTAATCTGAGCAGACATCAGAAGCACTTTCCAGAGGCCCCCATGAGGTCCGTGTGCAGGGAGCTGAGCATGGCCTTGCTTGGTAGCTGTAATAGCTGAAGTAAAGTGAAAGGCATTGAACATTCAAGCAGCTTCTTTCTGCTTGCCCCAGCAAGCTCAACCCGCCGCTTTCTTCCATTCTCTTCTCCATCCACCTCTTGTGTGTGTATCCCTGAGGTGGGTTGCAGGAGTCTTGCAGTCCAGCTGAAGCTGAACTGCAAGGCACTATGGGAATAAATTTTCTTGGCCCCAGGAATCTGTGTCACCAACAGAGAACACATGTCACAGTGTCAGCTGGCCCTTAACCAACCTTCCCACCTCTGGTTACATGATGGTAACTATCCAGAATGAATTTATTGAGAATTCTGCTTCAGAGGAGGTTATTAACCACAGTAAGGTCTCCATTATAAGAACTGGATCAGTTAGCATGGCCCATGCGATTACCATGTTATTAAAAGACTTGAGGGATTAACTTGCCTTTGTAGATGTTGATAATGGTGAATTGAAGGGTGTGAGACAATGGATCTTAAACAAGGCAGTCTTTTCTTGAAACTGCCAAATAGTGTTTCCAGCAAAGATTATCTCATCTCTGCAAACTCCAACCTAGTGATTATCACATCAGGTGCATGCCAGGAAAAAGGTGAAACACTTTAATTTAGTCAGTCTAAATGTGGCCATCTTTAAATTAATGATTTCTAATATTACCCAATATAGTCCTGCTGCAAACTGATAGTTTCCAGTCCGGTGGATATCTTAAGTTATGTAGCTTGGAAGTTGAGTACATTTTCCAAAACCCATATTATTGGAAATGGCTATAATCTGGACACTGCCTATTTCCATTTCTTGACTGTGCAAATGCTTGGAATCCACTCTGGAAGCTGCCATGGGTGGATCTTTGGAGAGCATAGGGACTCAAATGTTCCTGTGTGGAGTGCAGTGAACATTACTGGTATCCCTCTGAAGGATCTGAACTCAGAGGAATTAATCAAAATCTGGAGCAAGGGGGAAAATGTCCACAAAGAAGTGATTGCCAGTGCCTATGAAATTATGAAAATGAAAGGTTATACTTCTTGGGCCATTGGCCCATCTGTAACTGATTGAACGGAAAGTATTTTAGGGAATCCAAGGAGAGTACATTCAGTTTCCACATAATTAAGAGCCTCTGTGGAATGAATGAAGTATTCCTCAGTGTTCCTTGTATCTAGAAGAGAATGGTCTTGCAGACCTTACACAGGTAAAGCTGACCCTTGAAGAGGCGGCCCATTTGTAAAGGAGCACTTTACAAACACTTTGGGAATTCAGAAGAAGCTCAAGCTTTAAAGTTGTGTAAAGCTGTCATTCCGAAATTATTGAAGAAGAGAAATAGTAGTTATGGGATTATATATAAACCTTTTGAATAAATTTAAATCCCTAAAAATTGGAAACAGGAAAGGGGCTAGAGTGACTGCCCTGTTTATTTTGCCTCTATCTCTTTTATTATTAGCATCCAGATGCTGAATGATACTTATTTCTTACACTTCCTAAGCGACTGCATCAAAGAAGGTGTTTTTGATACCTCTAGTGTGCCAGTACTTGCTTTGCATGTATATGCAGTTACCATTTGGTCCAAAAGAACGTATGATCTCGGTATTTATTGTAATACAGAAATCCTAATTCTTTTAAGTACATTCTAATATTTTTTGGTCTGATGGGCTTATATTATACTCATCTATATACTCTTTTTAGAAGTTGTTACTTTCTCTACAATGTAAAAATGAAAGTACACGTAAAGAAAAAAAGTGAGTCTGAATCCTGACTCTGTTGTTTGTTATTGTGAATTTCAGCAATTTCTTTAACTTCTCTGTGTTTCAGTTTTCTTATCAATAAAATGATGACTGTGTCTACTTATAGGGCTGTTATGAGGAGAAATTGATAACACATGTGGTGTTTAGTATAACATTTGGCACATGGAAGGACTTGATAAATGTTGCCTATTATTTTTTTTGTTGCTGCTGCTGCTGTTGTTTTTGTTGATAAAGCACTTGTAAGACCATTCTGCAGAAATGAAGGTAGGCTTATTTGTGTTGCCCTAGAAAATGCTATTAGAACCAAAAGAGGCATCATCTAAAAGCAAGAGTTCATAACAGGCTTAGTTTCAAATACTGTTTCTACCATATATCACCTAACTGATCTTGAACATGTCACTCAACCTTACCCAGTCTCCATTTTCTAATGTTACTGAGCACCTAATGTGTCTGCTCACTGTGCTAAGCACTGTGGGTAGAGTGAAAAGGCCTTGTGTCACTGCATTGTCATTACTCAGGCAGGAGCCAGCTGACCATCTGCCGGCATTTAGAGGGCTTGGGAGAAAGCATTCCTGCAAAGGATGGAATTTTTTATTAAATCTACAAGGATGCTATAAAGAATCTTTGTTTCTGCTCTTGAAAATGTTGGAAATGAAATTTGTTCTCACTTTCAAATTGTCTTCATCTGATATGGCACAAGGCTGGTCCTCACATGGGCTTGCATTCAAAAGTATTTCCCTTGAAATAGTACCTGCCTTTTGAGGGTGACTGGATTCCTTTATTTCTCAAAGGTTAAGAAGATGAAAAGTATGGCTTTGGAACCAGCAAGAGGCTTGAACCCTGCTTTACCATCAACTAGATGTGCAAACTTTGGACAAGTACTTAGCTTCCCCAAACTAAGTCTTCTCATTTATAAAATGGAGCCAATGACTCCTGCTTCAAAGGATTGTTATGGGGGTTAAATGTGCCAAGGGGTGTAGAGCACCATCATGGTGCCTGACACACAGCAAGTGGTTGTGCCTTCTTTGACAGTGCCACAACAGTCCCAGTGCTCAAGGCTCTAAGAACGAGCCTCAACTCTAAGAGGAATGGGCATTGGCCTTTTGGTCATCATCCCATCTCCTCAACTGTGTAACATTGTGCAGCTCCTGCCAGATAAAAACTGACCTAAAGTTCATTTCCCACAACTCTAGTCCCTCCTCACACTCTATGGTACCTAGAGGTCTAGTGTCCTCATGCTTTTACTTGTCTGTCCTTCAATGAAAGAAATCAGATGAAGGAGTTCACACTGAGGTTGAATGTTAGGAAACAGGCAAAGCATTATTTCAACTAACTATATCGAGAGTTTCATAGTATATCTACCAAGCTTGAGTCCAAAACAGTGAATCTCAAATGGTAGAATTATAGGATTTCCAGTAAACCTTCTGAGGAAAGAATTTCAGAAACATCATGAGTGCTTCATAGGATTATTCATTTATACATCTCAAAGATGGCTACATAAGGCTGTGATCTTCTCAATGTCAAACCCAAGTCTTATTTTTATTGATCTCGGTACATGACATGACACAGCCCCTGGCACATTGTAGGTGTTCAATAAATGTGGACTAGATGGTCTTGAGGCCATATCAGATGGACAAATATATTTCTTAGCCCATCTATTACTGTTAAACACAACCACAAACCATCTATAAAACTCTTGGGATGGGAGAGTTGGAAGACATAGAAGTATTTTGCTTTAGTGTTAAGGATAGAGGAAATAACAGCTCCTCTAGAAATGCCCTGTAACTGGGGAGAATTTCATAGAAGAAGTAGGATTTGAATTGAACTTCCCAAGGCAAGGGTGGCAGCAGGACATGTGGCTACCAAGAAGAGTGTTCACAGGCAAGTAGACAGATGGAAGTTCAAAAGCTACTAGTAAAGTGTGTTGATGACAAGTTCTAGGTAGAAACTAGCTTGTTTTGAAAACCTGTACCCCAGCGGTTGTCTTCATTTTAGTTTCCTTTGAACACTTTAAACACTTCTCCCACATTTTTCTCTCACACTTCTACAAACTTGCAGTCCTCTGTCTCTGCCACATATATAGCAGGGGAAAAAATGAGGCTCTCTTTCCTTTTTCTCTGTTATACTAGTTTCCTCTAATCTTTTGCTCAGTAATATATCACAGAACAACTTTCAGCTCATTAGCTGACAACTTTAATGTTGTTCTTTTAGAATGGTCAAAGATTTACTCTTTTCCCTGATAGCCAACAATACATATGGCTTTAATGTCCCTTTTCACATTTCCTGAGGCTAAAATTTTCACAACATTTAACTCAAATTTAAACTTCCTAAAACTATTTTGGAAAAAAGAACCAGGAAGATTTATTTTAACATTATTTTTCTTAATCAAAACAGCAAATGTCATGAATTGTACACACTAAACATACTTTTTAGTGAGGAAATACTCATCTAGAAAAAAATTGAAATTGTACATGCTATTTACATTAAACAGTAGAAATCAAAATTTTCTCTTAGTGGTATTAAAAATGGTATTAGGGTGAACCATATGGAATTGCCATTTTTGTAGGTCAAGTTAAATATTGTCAACTTTGTGTGGTTCAACCTAATACAGACTCTTGGATAGAGGTTACAGCCGTAGATTATACTAAGAAAAGAGTCTTCAAATAATTTAGTCCAGAAAAAATTGAATTTATTGGTTTGCTGATTTGAAAGGGGTGCTTAAACAAAGCAGAAGTATTGTTCAGTTTCCCATAGTAAAAGCAAAAGCTATCATTCATTGAGTGGATTTTCATTTGCATCACCTTATTGAGTTCTCAATATAACTCTGCAACCATTTTGAAGTAGATATTCCTATCATCACTTCATAGATGTGCAGAGTCGAAATTCCAAACCTGAGTCTGCTGGACAAAACCCACACTCTTTCCCTTCTATTACACTACCTCAGAGACTTAATACAAAAGATAAACCACTTCTCCAAAATACAATACCAATTAGCGTCAGGACCTGGAATTATGGGTACATATTGAGTTCTTTGCATAGAAAGCTTGACTTTCTACAGTTAGGCCTTTGAGATAAAATTCTGTAAATTAAGAGGTCATCTTATATATACTGAGCTCCTCAAGAACAGAGGCTGTGTGTAAATAATCTTTGAATCTGTGGGACATGGCACAGAACCTATTGTAAATCATAAACAAACATAGTAAATCACAAGTAAATGTTTCTAGAATGAATGAGTAAACAAAAGAATCACTTTTGCATGGGAAAAGGCACAATAGGCTCATAGCTCTTTGCAGAATCAAACGTTTTACAGTATATAGGTATTTTAAAACAAGATAGGATCACAGAATCATAACTCCGAATGGAATATCAGAGTCCCTCTTGCACAATATTTGTTTATTTGATGTTTGTTTAATAAATGAAGGAACTAAAGCACAAAATTCCAAAGCTAAATGGTGACAGAAGCCAGAGCCAAATCCACCGAGCCTTCTTGAAAATATACCTATCCCTGGATTTTTCTTCCTTTAAGGGACATAAACGTGCTAAGGTATTATCTACTCATCAATAATTACCAAAATTATTTATATTTTTATACACAGCATATATACATATACATACACATAAATAATTGCAGCACAATTTACTTTCTTTGGGGAAATACTTGTTTTTATTGCACACAGCATTTGATAAATAACATTAGCCAGGAACTTCTAGGTGTCAGAAAGAAGGTGGCTAAATACAAGTTGTTTTGGTTGAAAATCACACCCATTCACTAATCCTCAGGTGGACTTGTGCTCAGGAAGAATAATTTACCTTGTCAAACACTCCCAAGCCCCATAAAAAGAGAAAAGAAGGCTGAATTTGTATGCATACAACAGATACCTTAACACACATTATCCTGGAAAACACATTGTAGATTATACATTTTGTTGGTGAGTGATTTATGCTTTCTATGCATAGTTATTTGCTTAGTCTCCTATTCATCCAAAAATCCATACGTTTTCCTGGTTTACCTGACTTTCTCATTATGCATAATTTTGAAGAGAAGCAATATTTAGCAACAATGCAGTCTCTGCAAATGGGTGGCATGCATGCGTCTGTCTTCTAATATAATATTCATGGTTTTCACATCTCCAAATGTGAATTTTCCCCTTAGTGCTTCTTCAGCCCATATTTTGTATCTTAGGGCTATGCCAAAATTGAAACATTTCCATACTTATTTCATACTTTTAAGAGGGAACAAAATATTGGCAAAGGATGGGTAAGATATGGAGGTTACAAGGCAGATGATATAAACCTTGAGCTACGCACATACCCAAAAGCCCAAAGTTGAGCTATTGTTGACTGACTGGTTCTAGGCAAGGAATAAGGGTCAGATCAGGAGCAAATATAGAATCTAGAACATTCAGTTTATAATGATGATATTTAGAAGGGGGTTGAACATTCAGTTGATTCTTTGATTTGCAGCAGGTCTCTATATTAGACAGGAACGAGTGGATTTTAAAGAAGCTCCAGAGACCTATAAATCCTAAAGAGCTTCTCCAGAAGCCCTACATAGAAAAACCCTAACTTGAGGCTTGTCCTTGACTTAGAGTCCCAGAACATTAAGTATAAGCAACACAGCCTAAGATAGAATTTCAAAATGCTAGCACAGATAATTTTGCTATTTTAGCTTTCAGGAGCAAGCTCCTCTGGCTTGCCTGTATTTGACAACTAACCCAGTGTTTTAGCTGTATTGACAGTGGAACAAGACAGATTTATTTTTATAAGCCTAATTATGAGACTCTCACAGCATGTCAGTTTGGACTTCTAAAGGATAACACAATTCCAGAAATTTAGGTGGTAAACAGTCAGTCATAGGCTGTCTTCCCAATAAAGCAGGATAAATCAACCAGGGAAGAGAAGAGAGGATGCAGCAGGAAAGTAGAGGCAGATCACTCAGAGGGAGGTGGTAAGAAAAAGCAAATGAGACCAGCTGCGGGAGGAGGAAATAGATGCAGCCCAGCCGCAGAGGAAAGGTAAGGAAGGGAGAAGTGAAGGGAATCTAGTCACAGACGCAGAGAGACAGATCAGGAGAGGATCACAGAGGTGAGATCCTGCGGGGAGAACGTGAGGAAAAGGGGAGGGCATAATAGAGAGGAAAAACACTGAGAATCAAGGCACCATACCTTTGCAGAGCAGTGTGCAGTGTATGGTATACAGTGTACAGTGCAGTGTACGTGGCAACTCTTCCAGGTGGTAGGAGTTTAACAAAAGAGAAAACAATGCAATAGGAAACTGCATGCAGTTCAAACTTGGAAAGGGAAAAGATGGAGGATGATGATTTTAAAGAATGCAGAATTGTAAATTTGTTTGAGTTCTTTGTAGGTTCTGGATATTAGCCCTTTGTCAGATGAGTAGATTGCAAAAATTTTCTCCCATTCTGTAGGTTGCCTGTTCACTCTGATGGTAGTTTCTTTTGCTGTGCAGAAGCTCTTTAGTTTAATGAGATCCCATTTGTCAATTTTGGCTTTTGCTGCCGTTGCTTTTGGTGTTTTAGACATGAAGTCTTTGCCCATGCCTATGTCCTGAATGGTACTACCTAGGTTTTCCTCTAGGATTTTTATGGTATTAGGTCTAACATTTAAGTCTCTAATCCATCTTGAATTAATTTTCGTATAAGGAGTAAGGAAAGGATCCAGTTTCAGCTTTCTACTTATGGCTAGCCAATTTTCCCAGCACCATTTATTAAATAGGGAATCCTTTCCCCATTTCTTGTTTTTCTCAGGTTTGTCAAAGATCAGATGGCTGTAGATGTGTGGTATTATTTCTGAGGACTCTGTTCTGTTCCATTGGTCTATATCTCTGTTTTGGTACCAGTACCATGCTGTTTTGGTTACTGTAGCCTTGTAGTATAGTTTGAAGTCAGGTAGCGTGATGCCTCCAGCTTTGTTCTTTTGACTTAGGATTGTCTTGGAGATGCGGGCTCTTTTTTGGTTCCATATGAACTTTAAAGCAGTTTTTTTCCAATTCTGTGAAGAAACTCATTGGTAGCTTGATGGGGATGGCATTGAATCTATAAATTACCTTGGGCAGTATGGCCATTTTCACGATATTGATTCTTCCTATCCATGAGCATGGTATGTTCTTCCATTTGTTTGTGTCCTCTTTGATTTCACTGAGCAGTGGTTTGTAGTTCTCCTTGAAGAGGTCCTTTACATCCCTTGTAAGTTGGATTCCTAGGTATTTGATTCTCTTTGAAGCAATTGTGAATGGAAGTTCATTCCTGATTTGGCTCTCTGTTTGTCTGTTACTGGTGTATAAGAATGCTTGTGATTTTTGCACATTAATTTTGTATCCTGAGACTTTGCTGAAGTTGCTTATCAGCTTAAGGAGATTTTGGGCCGAGACAATGGGGTTTTCTAAATATACAATCATGTCATCTGCAAACAGGGACAATTGGACTTCTTCTTTTCCTAACTGAATACCCTTGATTTCTTTCTCTTGCCTGATTGCCCTAATTTACAAGAAAAAAAACAAACAACCCCATCAAAAAGTGGGCAAAGGATATGAACAGACATTTCTCAAAAGAAGACATTCATACAGCCAACAGACACATGAAAAAATGCTCATCATCACTGGCCATCAGAGAAATGCAAATCAAAACCACAATGAGATACCATCTCACACCAGTTAGAATGGCGATCATTAAAAAGTCAGGAAACAACAGGTGCTGGAGAGGATGTGGAGAAATAGGAACACTTTTACACTGTTGGTGGGATTGTAAACTAGTTCAACCATTATGGAAAACAGTATGGCGATTCCTCAAGGATCTAGAACTAGATGTACCATATGACCCAGCCATCCCATTACTGGGGATATACCCAAAGGATTATAAATTATGCTGCTATAAAGACACATGCACACGTATGTTTATTGCAGCACTATTCACAATAGCAAAGACTTGGAATCAACCCAAATGTCCATCAGTGACAGATTGGATTAAGAAAATGTGGCATATATACACCATGGAATACTATGCAGCCATAAAAAAGGATGAGTTTGTGTCCTTTGTAGGGACATGGATGCAGCTGGAATCCATCATTCTTAGCAAACTATCACAAGAACAGAAAACCAAACACCGCATGTTCTCACTCATAGGTGGGAACTGAACAATGAGATCACTTGGACTCAGGAAGGGAAACATCACACACCGGGGCCTATCATGGGGAGGTGGGAGGGGGGAGGGATTGCATTGGGAGTTGTACCTGATGTAAATGACGAGTTGATGGGTGCAGCACACCAACAAGGCACAAGTATACATATGTAACAAACCTGCACGTTATGCATATGTACCCTACAACTTACAGTATAATAATAATAAATTAAAAAAAAAAAGAATGCAGAATTATATGTTTGGTTTCATGGAACTCCCCATGCCAAGAGCAGCAAGGGCTAGTCATATATATTTTATTCTGATGCTGGCAACTGTTAGTACAGTGAATGAAGTTTGAGAGTTCCAGGTCCCCTGTTTCAGGCAGCCTCCAGTGCTTCTTCCCCTTCTGGATGACTGCTGCCTTTGTGCTTACTGACTTAGTGCCTCTTGGTCTCACAAGATGTGGCAGAGCCCATCACTGATCAGAGCCTGCAGCCAGCCTCTCACAGAACTGGCCCCAGTATAGGCTGAAGCATAGTTCAAGGAAAGAGCTGGGTGAGGAGACACTGAACTTGGCCACAGGAATATTAAAAGGATTTGACGTTAAAATGCTCTGGGGGATTGTTGTGTTCTCTGTAATACCCAAAGTGGCAGAGCTGTTGAGGAAAGCTGGTCCCTGCACTGATCAAGCTTGTCCTGAAGAAACAGGGAAACAGCCCCTGGAGATGAGACTACAATATGCCTGGAGGGGGCTGTTTACTGAGATGGAAAAGCAAAGATGGAAAAGCAAAGTGGCCCATTGTGACGACAGGCACTAGCAGGAGCTGAGGCTGCTGTGAGAAGGCATGTGATATTATGGGGAAGGGAATGTGTATGAGTGGGGGGCAGAAGTAGATTTGGAAGCACATAGCAACATTGGTGGCTGTCAGAGACAGAAGTGTTACCTGCATCCCTAAGGCTGGAGACAGCAGGTATTGTAAGAGAAGAGGGAAGATTAAGTAGGAGAAAAAGGACACAGGACACAGTGTGTGTGCCACACAGACCAGATCTCTTATCTTAGCTCTGCTACTTTCAAAGCATCTAATCTTTCTGTGCCTCAGTTTCCCCATCTTAAAGTTGACCTCAGCAAAGTTCTTGGGAGGATTAACAATAACAAGCCTAATACAATACCCTTTTGTTCAGTATTCAGTAACTAGTATTATCTTTATTAGTGATCTCCTTCCACACTTAAATTGTTGGTCACAGTTTGAAAGTCAATTGACTAGATTTCTTCCCTCTTTATTCCCTCTCTCCTTTTCTTTTCTGTTCTCCTTTCTGATTCGCTTTCCCCATCCTTCCTATCATTTGCTGAGCATTTACTTTGTGCTAGGAACTGAACAATAGCAGTGGAACTTTGTTTCTTGATGATTTTATCTACTGAAGGTATTGTGACTTTGCAGCTCCCTTCTTATCTGAAGCTCTGGCAACTAACCATGGAAACTCACACCTTGCTGAAGAGTTGTTTTCTGCAGGGAGCAGCATTCTGTGTGCTAAATTGGGAGGCTGGAAAGCGGGTATTGGTTAGTAATTAGAAAAGATTTAAATTACTGAAAATACCTCCCTGCCTGTGTAAATGGAAAATTTTTCTGATGCTTACAATATCCACTTGGGACTGATAGTGAAAGATTCAGCACAGCCTTGACTACTTTTATGAAGTCTTGATATATGCTTGAGAGAACAAAGGAAAGTGATGAAGGAGAGGTAATTCCAGAGGATGGTCACTCTGTCTCACTCCTGATTGTATGGAGTTTATCTTTTCAGGAGAGTTTTGAAATGATTCTGTTGCTGCTTCTAGTTCTCCCAAATGTCTAGAAGCATTTTATGAAATCAATAATGCTTAGAGTTAAGGCCCTATTTATGTGGTCTGCCTAACACAACAGTCAACATTCAAGATGGCAACTCCAGTGTAGAGAACTCTACCCTTTAAGGTGGCAAAGTTGGTTGCCACCTTCCAGGGTCCTGCCTGTTTGCTACATTATTCTCCTCGCTTTACTTTCTTTTCTAGTTTACATTGTTTTCACTGTTAGACACTGAAATTGACCATGAAATCCTTGGTGAGCTGATTAATAATTCCTCTTTAGAGGAACAGGAGTCTTTGTGAACCTTAAAGCTTCTTCAGAGTTGAGGAAGAGATTCATCAAGTACATAAAGCTGTAGTCACCCTCAATAATAATTTATGAGGACAGCAATTTGTGCCACATCCTGGGAAAACAAGAAGACTAAAACAGTGTCTGACACTGCCTTCTTGGAGCTTATAGTCTAGTTATTGATATTTATTCATTAAAAAGATAAATAGAAAAAGAAAGCAAATCACAGCACATCATGTGTTATTATAGGATCATTCTTTAAAACAATGACTACATACGGAGGTAAACATGAATGTTTTGCACTCACTGACAGGAACCAGGCACTATCCTAGACATTGGGAATGTAACTGGGGATATGTAAATATATGTACGGAAAGTGTATAGAGTTCATTTGCCTAGTTTATTATCAGTGGTTACCTGAAGGTTACGATAGAAAGATGTTCACAGTTTACTTGTTGTTCTTTTGTATTGTTTTAGTTGTTTAAAATGAGCTTGCATTATTTCTCACCTTAGAAATAGTAACGAAAGAGTAAAGGAGGACCAAAATTCATGTAATGCTGCCAGGTTGTGGAGCTGATGGCCAAGTCAGTGTCACAGACCATCATGATTACAGGAGGTCTGGGAAGATAGAACCTGACCTGGACAAGAGAGAAGGCCAAGACTTCAAAGAATCCAGGAAAACAGGAAGTAAAATGAGGAGGAGGAAGTTAGGCCCAAGAGAACATTAGGATAGGGATGGACATGAAGCTTCTGGCAGCAGCAGAGGGTTTGCTTAGGAGAGGAGGTGTGTAATGTAGGACACCGAACTCTAGCATTCTCATCTGGACTCTACTACAAATACACTGAGTGACCTTGGAAAATAACTTCATTCCCTGCGCCTCACTCTTTCCACCAATGATATGGGAGGACTGGATAGAACCCACTCTAATGCTCCTTCATATCAGAGAAGTCTCTGGTCTTAAAAAGACTAGAGAGGGTTATGGTAAAAGCTGCATTGTGAAAGGGCTTAAATATACAGCTAAGAAATTTGCACATAATTTACAAGCAGTTAGGAACACTGATGAACATGAGCATCTGTGGCATCTATAAAATGTGAAAGGCGGTATTTAGAGAAAAGTAGAATGGTTGTGATATACAAGATGACCATCAAGGTATTGAGAGTAGATGAAAGGAAGGGGGAGGATGGGAGAGAGACAGAGATTGGAGGAAAAGCAAACATCAATTAGAAGTCTATCACATGGTAATAAGTTATAATATCATGCTATATCAAAAAATATGTCAAAAAGAACAATATTATATATCAAAAACATTATGATATATAAAAAATCATAAAGTCAGGATATATCAAAAATAAATCCAGAATTATAGAGGAAAAAAAAAATATATATATATATAAAGGAGAAGGTCTCCTGCACAGAATAATACCAGCTAATAATTCTAGAAGAAATAAAGAATTGTAAAATAAGCATTTTTTAACCCGCAACAAAATAACTGTTTCAAGAAAGCTAATCCATAGATGCTAAAAAAAATTAGGGGTTAAAGTTTACTGGAAAAAAGATATTTACATGGTCTCAAACCACCTTATAGATTGTTATTTGCAAAATAGAAAGGTGCCTTTTGAATGAAGGGATCTGGTGGTCCATATATTTTGAGCCTCCTGCTATGACATAGTAAGAAATACACAGCGTTACACATTGGATTTTGCTAAAAATGTTTTACCTGATTCTGATTGGGAAGAGACAATCAGACAAATTCAAAATGCAGAACACTCTATAAGCATCTGACTGAAATTTTTTAAGAAAAGAGTAAATTTTGTTTAAAGAAAAATGTAGGTAATGTTCTAGACTAATAATGACTAAAGACATAATAACAACCAAATGCAATGCATAAAACTTGATCAAATCCTGGAGTTAAGAAAAAAATCTTGGCCGGGCGCGGTGGCTCAAGCCTGTAATCCCAGCACTTTGGGAGGCCGAGACGGGCGGATCACGAGGTCAGGAGATCGAGACCACCCTGGCGAACACGGTGAAACCCCGTCTCTACTAAAAAATACAAAAAACTAGCCGGGCGAGGTGGCGGGCGCCTGTGGTCCCAGCTACTCGGGAGGCTGAGGCAGGAGAATGGCGTGAACCCGGGAAGCAGAGCTTGCAGTGAGCCGAGATCGCGCCACTGCACTCCATCCAGTCTGGGAGACAGAGCCAGACTCCGTCTCTAAAAAAAAAAAAAAAAAAAAGAAAAGAAAAAGATCTGTAAAAGACATTTGGAGAATAACTGAGGAAATATGAATAGGTACAATATATTAAATGGTATAAAATATTAGTTTTGTTGGTTTTCTTTGGAGTAATAATGGCATTGTGGTTATACAGAAAATATCTTTACACTGAGAAGATGCCTTGCTGATATGTTAGGCTGAAAGTGGAATAATGTCTGCAACATATTTCAAATGGTTCAGAAAAAGTGTGTGTGTGTGTGTGTGTGTGTGTGTGTGTGTGTGTGTCTTCTGATAGGCAGATAGGTAGATAAGTGGAGAGAGACAGAAGGAGGAAGAGGGAGAACAAATGTACCTAAATGTTAAGAACTGTTGAATCTTTATGAATTTTTATTATAAAGTTTTCTATAATTTGAAATTTTTCAAAATAAACAGGAAACAGCCTGTTTCAATAGTTTAGATCAATGCTTAGAACTAGCATAGTAAATTAGAAAGGAAAAAACAAAAGCAAAAGATATTTTGAAGAGAAATAGTTTAATAAATATTACTTCTCATTCGTAGTGGTGAATACAAGTTGATTTTCAAGCATCTCTGTTTATTCAGATCTCCTGCTCTTGATTTGACTGATTGCAGTTGGGAAGATTTTGACTTCCCAAAAATATTTGACTGATTGCAATTGGGAAGATCTGACTAAAGTAATTGAGAAGAGGGTACTTAAGAGTTCTTGACACAGTTTGCCTAAACTCACAAAACCTGTTTCTTGGGAGCTTTTAGGCAATGAGATGATTAACTTATTTTTAGGTGAGGAATAAGTCAAAGAAATACTAAGATGTAATTATGGGCAACAGCCAGATGCCAAGATACACATAAGCCCAAACACAAAAGAATGTCATTATCTTGAGGAGCTATGATGAAAAAAACATCAGGTGAGTCCCGCATGCAGCAGCCAGAGTTTGAGTTTTGTAGTAACAGATTTTGACCAAGATTGATTCCATTAGTATCCTATTCCTGCTCAAGCCTTTCAGATGCTTTAGGAGTGGACTGTTTGACAGATATGTCTCTGGAGACAGCACTATTCCTTCCTTTAAAATTGATTCCAAAGCTTATGAACAAGATTAACTGTGTATGAGGAAAAAAGGAAACAAGAACCCTTTTCACCTACATTACAATCTCACTCAGATTAGTTTATGTAAACTAAAACAAATTAGTGAATATTATAGGATATGTAGAAATGAACATCCTTATTGCTTTCAAATCTGTATACTATTTAGACAAATTCCTAGTTAATAACTTTGACCCAGAACTTAGCCAACTGAACTTGTTTGAACAAAGTAATAAGGTTCACTGGGAATTAGGGTATTTATGTGAAAAATGGTATTGATTCAGTATTTCTTTTTGCAGGTGTTATTGCACTTTTGGAAGGACATTTTTTCACTGTGCCTGATTGTGCTACAGTTTGCAAAACATTTAACATGCGTGCGCCTTCTACAATTAATGCCAATGCTGACTCCTGACTTGGACATTTTAACAACAAAAAATACCATCCCCCCTCACAAATGGACACATTTTCATACCCAGTTCAGAACTACTGTTAGATTCTAAGTCACTTAGGGCTGAACCATTGCTTTCTTCACCAATCCATCCCCCAAAAATAGCACAATGACTGGCACAAAGAAGGCATTCAGTTAATATTTATTGAATGGATTAATGCAATGTTTGAAAATTTGAATACTCTAGGACTCATGTTTTCTATAAATATTACTGTATTTTTAATTTACCTACATAGCCCCTTTTGTCTTTTATTGCTAAGGTAGCACAAACCTCAAATTCAGTTGTTAAAATTTTTTTGTATGACTTTTAAAATTGTTATAGTACCACAGGTTTACTTAAAAATATTCACATACTGTTAAAGGCTATAAAATGAAGTGTAACCCATTCTCTCCTCTTCAGCATTTCTCCCCTCCCCACCATGATACCATAGCCCCTTAAAGCCTCTGTTATCAATTCGTTGTGTAACATTGGAGGCATTCTCTATAAGATCATTCATACTTTTCTTTTTTGAAACAAATGGAGTTATATATACATATAGTTCTACAACTTGCTTTTCTTTAATTTAGCAATAGATCATGACTTTTTTTAGTTTCAAAATATTAGACATGTATGCTATTGCTTTTAATGATTGCATAGTATTCCATTATATGAATAGTTCATTATCTAGTTAATCAATTTATTATTGATAGTGTTTTAACAGTAGATTAAATAGTGATATTTTAATATCTGAGGCCCAGAAATCACTAAAAAAAACAAGTTGATAAAAAGAATAACAGAGCACTTTCAGTTAGTCCACTGATTCAAAAGGGAGAACATGTTGAACAAATTCAGAAGGCTTTTTTCTTACCACCATCCACCAGAGAAAGGATCTCAGCTTCAAATTTAACCCTAACCAAAGGGAATCCATCAGTCTAGCAGCACACACACATCTTATCTCAGGATAGAACATTTGGTGGGTGAAGTGAGAAGCCACAAAGCAGATCTTGAAGGATAGGAATTTAGCCTTCCAGCCCAGAGTCTGACACTGCCTGAACAGTTTAAAGGCTTGGATGATGTGGAGGTGGTTGTTTAACAATGTTTGCAAGGACATTTAAGGCATATTGGGTGCTTCAAGGAACATATTGGTTGCTCTACAATATATTTTTTTTTAATTAGCCAGGCATAGTGGTGCATGTCATGTCACTGCACTCTAGCCTGAGAGACAGAGTAAGACCCTGTCTCAAAAAAAGTCTTGGGCCTCACCCTCAAAGATGCTGAATCAGTGAGTTCAGTTTCATCAACTATTCTCCCCGTAGAGGAAAAATGCCTTCTGAAAAGGACTGGCTCATAACAAGTGCACAATAACTGGTTGTCAAATAAATTTTAATGATTTAAATAAAGCTATGTGATTTAACAATTATAATCATTCATTAGTTTAAGGAATATTGTTGAACATCTACATCGCATACTCAGCACTAAAAGTGTGGAGTTAAAAGAGACAGTCAAAGTCCCTACTTACGGGAAACTTCTCTTGGGGTGGGTGAGATAATAAATAGAATAACATGTGGGTCTAAATTCTGTAAGAAAGTAAAACTGGGTGAGTTAGAGATAGGCTGGGAGGCTACTTTAAATGTGATTGTCAGCAAAGAGCTCTTTGCGGAATTGACATTTGAGCTAACACTTATGAAAATAAGTTGTCAAAGATGAGAAAAGCTAGGTAAGAGCACTCCAGTCAGAGGGACCACTGACACAAATTCTGTAAGACTGGAGAAAACTTGGACTGATGCAAAACAGAAGGAAGGCCCTTGTGGCCAGCAAACAGTAAAGTAGGCAGCGTGGAATAGGATGGAATAAGACGGATAGGCAGAGTCCGAGGAAAGGAGTTTAAATTTCATGCAAAGCCTAACAAGGAGCCAAAAGAAAGATTTTAGCAGAAGAGAGGCATGATCTGATATACAGTTTGAGATCATTCTAGCTGCTGAGTCAAAAAGGGATAAAGGAGGGTTGGAGGAGTGGGCCACAAAGAGAATGGAGGGACCATCAAGACTACTGTAGTATTCCCAGGGAAAATGAGTTTGGCCTAGAGGGATGGGGTGGAGTTAGAGAAAAGTGGAATTGGAATATGGCTATGAACTAAGGGATTGCATGGGGAGGTGGAAGGGGAAGAAATGAATGGAGGTTCTTGATTCAGTGGTTTGAGAGGAGAATGGTGGTAGTACTGTTTGCTGGAAATGAGAAAACTCTTGAGAAACATGTTTGGGAGAAATTTTGAGTTTGATTTTGAGTATGATGGGTTTGAAAAGTCTTACACATCTATCTGCAGATGACAAGTAAGCAGAAAGATTAACAAGTCTAGACTTAAGGTAAAAATCAGAGCTTGGAGATAGTAGTATCACCTTGTATTTGTATAATATTTTTATAAGGTTTCAACTATTTCTTGTTTATATATTCTTACAAAGATAGTTAACTTTTTACTTGAAATGCATAAATTCTAGATGTTACTGTCTTTCAGCCTTTAGTAAGCTGGGTTTGGATAGCCAAATTATACTTTATTATTTTCATTTAAGGATTCCAAAATATTCATCCCTCTAGAAATGACCTGGTAAGCCAAAACATTTTTAAAGGTCTAAGTTTTTTTTCTAACTATAAGCCTGTTTTTGCATCAGGAAGCCAAATTTAAAGGGAAGTTAATGTTTAACTGCTAAGATACATAAATATTCAATATCGGTTTTTCACTTTGCCTCTGCTCCAGGATTCTAGTCTTGAGCTGTAATGCATATACTGTCAGAAATATTACCACTCTTCACAAAGTACAACAGCCTCCAGGAGGAGAAGGGAACTTAATTAGAATTTTCCATTTCAAATACAATTTATAGTACATTCACTCTGAAACATGCTGGAGGGTGTTTGAAAAGTTTAATGCATAATGATCTGTTTGTCTCAAGTTGTCAACAAAATACACATGGAGCATAGAATGTATTTGTTGATTAAGCACTAGAAGAGACCTCTGAGATTTAGTGTGAAGCTCTCTTTCTAGATAAAGAAACTGAGGCCCAGAGAGATGAAGGGACTTCTCAAAGTCAAATAAGCTAACAGCGCGACCAGAACTCAGGACTCGTAACTCCTAGGATTGTGCTTTTTTGTTTTAGTGCCTACAACCCTAGCACTTTTCCCTGGTCAAATGAGCCTGCACTGAGATAATTTTATACTCTTCCAAGTCATCCACGTTGTGTATGTCAGGAGAGGGTTCAACAATAGCTAATAGTTATATGCCCTTACTAGATGCCAGTCACTGTTCTAAGTGCTTTACATGTATTAACTAATCTAACCTTATAGCAACTCTATGACGTGGTACTCTTATTATCCCCATCTTGTATATCAAGCTTCTTCTACATCTGGGTCTAATTTGACCATGGTACTGACCATAGGAATATGAAATCTAAAATGATTTTGAACATTGGACACTTCTCTAAGCTTCAGGTAGATATTTTCCAACTGTCTGCAAAACTGTAGATATCCAACAGACATAGCAAAGTCAACATGTCTAAGACAAAATACATTATCCTCTCACCCAAACCCACTCTCCATTCTGTGTTCCCATCTTGATTGATGGTATCATCACACCTCCAATCATCCTAAAGCTTTTTGACACCTTCCTTATCTCCCATTTTCAATCTGCTCAACACTGTAAATATTATTTAAACTCTATTTGGCTTCCAGAAGTATTTGAGGAGAACAGCTGCATAGAACCTTCCTCTGTTTTTCTCTCTCATACCTGCGCTGCATCTCCCATCCTCAATTCCACCCTCATTTGCCTAATTTGGGCCTCAATTATCTGTATCATTGGTAATACTTCAATAGTCTCCCATCTGGTTATCTGCTGGGATAGTTCCTTTCCTGAACTCACTTAGTTCATTAACCCCAGTTTCTCACTGTTGCCAGAGTTGTTCTCCCATAAACACATGTCCTATTGTGTTAAATGCTTCTGTAAAACCCTTCCATAGCCTCTTATTGACAAAACTTCTTACCCTGGCATTCAAGGTCTACTTCTGCTGGCAGCATTTTTTCTTTCTCTCTTTCTATGTTCTATGTCAGCCATCAGACTGCTCACAAATCAACATCAAATGTGATATTTACAGTTTCTCTGTTACCCGCATAAGTATGTGATAAGATCATTTAATACATGTGAATGTGTTTGTTCTATTTGTTTATGTATCACCTTGTTCAGTAACAAATGTGAGGTAGGAAAACAGTTTATTAACTATAAAATACTTTTGAGATGTTATTTTTAAGCCATAGAAATAATTAAATTTACAACACAAGGGACCCTAGAGATGGTGCGGCCCAGCACCTTCACTTTTCAGAGCAGCTCATTAGCTGGCTTGAATAAGTTGATGGCAGAGTTGGCAACAAAACTTACATTTTCGCTTCATTGCATCTCATCACTTCAGGAAAAATGAAAATAGATTTTTTTTCCCTCTTGGGAAAGAATGGGAGCCTTCTACATGTATTTAATACACTCATAATATACATCTGTTCATCTTACTATCCGTAGTCTCTCTGAATAAAGTAGAAATCATTTGGATCCTACCCCAGTTTCTTCCCTGCTGCCCCCTGCCACCTTCCACCCAGACCCCCAACTGTGAAATTATTGGCTTGAAACAGTCCCCTATGTTCTGTACCTGACTCATTTTAATTGAAATGTGGTGCCAATTATCTAGCCTTTTCCCATTTGGTTACCCCTTTGTGGGTTTTTTTCGCAGTTAATAATTCTGTTAAATTTGTAATTCTTAGCTACTTTTATCCTAAGACAGCCTTCTCTGAAACATATTCTTTGGTTTTATTATTGCTGATAAAAGTCAGTTAAAAGTCCTGGTTACATGGATAATGGATATGCTATAATACAGATAGCAACTATTTAGTAAGTACCTACCATGTACCAAGTATTATTTTAAGCATTTTATTTGCTTAAACTCGAACAATCCTGATAACAGCCTAACAAAAGAAGGGTTCACATCTTTTGGTGCATATGAGGAAACAAGTTCAAAGAGATTAAGGAATTTACCCAAAGTCATAGAGCTGGTAAGGGAAGGGACCAAGATTTGAATCCTGGCTTTCCCAGGTCTAAATCCAACATTCTTCCATGACACTGCTTTCAGAGCAGGCAGATGACATGAGCTGTAACGGAAAACTTTGGCAGCCATGAGCATTTGCTCTGCCTTCTGAGCAGCATCTCCAAGGGGGTCCATCCAGCCTCAGATTCTTGCAACCAGGCTGGCCATAAGCACATGCTTCCTGCACATTCTCTTCCTGTGCATTCTCTCTACCTGTAAGCACTCCTGGGGCACAAGAGTGATGTTAAAATAATATTTCTCAATTTTAAGCTGAGGAATGACTCCTCATTATGGTCAAATATACTAATGGCTTATCATGCCCTGGATCACCAGATCCTTGAGAGGCTATGTCATGGTTAAGAATGAAGATGCTTAAACCGCACTGCCTGGGTTTCATTCCTGACTTTGCCATATGTTAGCAATGTACCCTTGGACAAGTTACTTAATCTGTGCCTCAGTTACCACCTCTGTAAAATGGGGATTGTTGTGTGTTCTTACTTTACACAGTTATTATGAGGGCTAAGGGAATTTCTGTATATGAAATGCTTACAACAGTGCCTGGCACATATTAAGTGTTATATACATCTCAGCTACCATCATCACCATCATCACCATCATCATCATCATCATCATCTTTTTCTTCATCACTTCTTTCTCACATTTGTTCCTCCAGTATCTGCCCTTCAGTAACAACTGTTTCCTGTTCTTCAGATGTGCAGGCCCTCTCTCACCTACAGCCCTCCATATGTGCCTCTCTCTCTGCCTGGGATACTCTTGCCACTAGTCTCCTCACCCTACTCTCCCCATCTGTGAGAACCTTCACCCATCCTCACCTTGCTAACATTCACGACCTCATCTCAATGTCACTGTCTCCAGGAAACCTTATTCCTCCTCATCCCTTGGTAGGAATGCCTCTTCTGTACCATAGAATTCTGACCTTTTCTTGTGCTAGCACTTACCGCCCAGTATTTAATCATGTGTTTAGCTGTCACTGTCCTCCACTGAACAGCACATTGCTTAACAATGGCTATGTGTCACTCTAGTTCAGTCTTCCTTTAAATTGGAAAGTGAAATAACTAAGTGGATACTTTTTTAAAAACAAATTTATTTCAATACTGTGTTTATCTCTAGGCACTATAGAAGGCACACATTAAAAGATAGTACAGTGAGTCATAGGGTGAGCATCCATATTGTCATATTTGATCTCACATTCACTTATCTGAGTCTCTAATGAGATATTACACGATATCAAGATGCTGGAAATAACACCCATAAGAGATAACAAAAAACGGAATTTAGAAACCAGGGAACGAGAGTTCCCTGACACTGGAGGTATGCAAGCAGAAGCAAATGGTCACTTGGTGAGAACGATATGAAGAGATGGGGAAGGGAGTGGGATCACTTCCTGGAAAAGTGAAAAATGCATTCACATATTAGGATCATATAGAAGAAGAAATATTGTTTTCTGAGCTGTCAGAGGGCAGAACTGAAACCAAGAGGTGGAAAGAAAGATTCAACACAAAGAACTGTTTTGTTTTTTGTTTGTTTGTTTTAATCACTGTAGCTCACCCAAATAGAATGGATTTTCCTAAAAGACAGTGAGTTCTTCATTAGTGTTGATCCATGGAGGTTAGATGATCATTTGCCTGGGATAATGCGAGAATATATTATTCACTCACCCACTTGCTTATTCACTTACTCTCCTCTTTTGTTCTTGTGCACCTATTACTTGCCTGACCCTATGCCAGGAACACAAGTTCCAGTAAGCAGAGATCTGACTTTTAAGGAGCTTATAAATAGATACATTACACAACTCAGGTTTTTAAGTCTTTAAGAACTAGAATTGAGTCTTTAAGAACTAGAAGTTTTCCAGATGAGGAAAGAGTGAGAAGCAATGTTCTAGATATGGAAAATAGCATGTGCATAGATGCAGAAATGGCTGAATCAGAGAAATTTTAAAAAGTCAACATAGTGAGGGACAAGGGTATAAGAATATGTTTGAATCAGCCTAACAATATACACTGGGGTTGAAGAAGATCACAAGACTTCCTCTATTTTTGAAATCCTCTGATTCTGATATCATTCATTCTATAGTACTAAGAAACAGACAAATATTTCCAGAGAATCGTCATTTATTCAGGGAACCCCTGGAGCCCCAGGCCAAGGCCCCTAGTGGCAGAAGTAGCAAATATAATGATATCTTTTAAAAACAAAAAGAAAAAAAGATTGACCTTGGGGATGGTAAACCACTCATATTCACATTAGGATCTGAAAAACAACAGCAGCAACACAACTAGAAGTCAACTAAAAGTTCCCAAATTTCTATTCATTACCAACATTATTGGGCAAAGGATGCCAAAACATATGGAAGATAAATTTTTTTTTTTTTTTTTTTTTTTTTGAGAAGGAGTCTCGCTCTATCGCCAAGGCTGGAGTGCAGTGGCATGATCTCGGCTCACTGCAAGCTCCACCTCCCGGGTTCATGCCATTCTCCTGCCTCAGCCTCCCAAGTAGCTGGTACTACAGGCGACCGCCACTGTGCCTGGCTAATTTTTTTTTTTGTATTTTTAGTAAAAACGAGGTTTCACCGTGTTAACCAGGATGGTCTCGATCTCCTGAGACCTTGATCCACCCGCCTTGGCCTCCCAAAGTGCTGGGATTACATGTGTGAGCACCATGACCGGCCGGAATATAAATATTTTAATGATCCAATGCAAGTCATATACATAAAGAGGTAGCAATAAATGAAATTGTTCTAGCTTGACAATGCCTTTTACCTTAGCCCTACATGATCTAATCATTGTAAGTTGGGCCATAATTTCTAGATCAGGTTGCTTTTGGGCCACTGCAGAGCAGAGTGGCAAAACACACAATCATTTGCTGCCAGTTTCAGGGAGCTTGACTTATGCTCTTGAAAGACAGGTTTCAGAACTGGAATCTTGTAGGCGTAGACCCTCGGAATTAGACAGGATACTAAATTACAGTGTAAATTGGTAGTTAAGAACTCAGGAGTATTACATTATTTTAAATCCTTAGCCTCTTTCCACCATATAAATTTGAGTAAGTCAGTGAGTCTCTGAGTCTAGTTTTCTTATCAGTAAAATATGAAAAATAATCCCACCCTCCTGAGGATTAAATGAGATAACATATAAATATCTCTTATGTACATACCTGATGCTCAATTAATGTTAATTATTATTATTAATCTCAACAATAATTAGTGGCATCCAATCTTTGAGAATGTATGCTTCAAGAAAAGAATTTTTCTCGGAGAGAAGAGGACTCTAAACAGAACTTGAGAATCCATGTATCCAGATGAAAAAGTTCAAACTGAAGCAAAATAATAATAACAATAATAATAAATATATGAGGCTGTGTCACACTTGGTATTTTAAAATGTCATATCAATGATGTAAACTGTGAATACTTTTGAAAATGTTATTTGTGCAAGGTTTACTGATTAAAAACTCAAACCTCAGGGAAAGAAATAAGAATCAAAGTGATCTTGAAAAATCTGAATGACTGGAGAAGAACATGTTTGCTAAAACCAGGGAAGAAATCAATAGGAACAAGGGCACTATGATATTGTTCGGGATAACAGCAGCAACACACCTCTTCAAAAATGCAGAGGCCCATGTAAATTTGGGCCTAAAAGGAACAAGATTGTATTATTGGTCCAGTGAAAAAGAAACAAACTCACAGAGCATATCTGCTAAACTAGAAGGAACTCTGGGCTTGGCAAGAGGTGCTCTTGGCTGGTCCTATCTCTATGCTAACTTCAGTATGACTTTGGGCCAGTCCCTTCTTTTATGGGGTTCATCTCTAATGTATAAGTGCTAGATAAACAAGTTTCTAAGGCTTTTCTAGTCCTAAAATGTTGTGTTCCTCTTTTTTAAAAAAGCATGAAGTAACTAATATATCACACTCTGTGTTGGTTAATTTCCATTAGATTTAATTCATCACTTATAATCACAGCTCTTTGAAGAAATGCTAAAACAATAATAATAGATACTGTTTACTGAATGCCTGTTTGTACCTGCAACAGCCCTGATAGGTAGGTAGGTAGGTATACTCATTTTATTGAGAAGAAAGCTAAAGTTCAAAGAAGTTAAGTGACTTCCCCAAGTTATCTAGGTAACCTAAGTAGACTTGAGATTTAACCCGTTTTGTCTAACTGCAAATCTTTTGTTCCTTCCCATTTGTCCATGTACTTTCCTTAATGCACTGAAAAAAAATTCAGAGGATGACTAGGAATGATGAAACATGTAGAAATCTTATGCTGTAAAGGAAACGTCCAAGAAAGTTTGGCTGTTCACTTGGTTCTCAGATCAAACATCAAAGTATATTCCAATTGATTAAGGATTAAATGGCTAAAGATTAAACTATAGTTTGCTACAGGAAAACATGGGTAATTTGTTAAATATATTGATGAAGAGAAGTTATAATCTAAAACTCAAGAGCCAAAAAAGAAAAGGAAATTAAATAAGACTTCACTAAATATTTAAAAACTCACTCTATGATAGGAAGTAATGTACAAAAGAAAAGTCAAAATACAACAGTACAAATAACAAACTAAGAATATTTGCAATCATTACCTAAGAAGGAGCAATAACATTCTTCATTTGCAGATAATGTTTTGAAAGAGCAAACTGCCTAAACAACAAAAACAAAATAAATAAAAAGGGATTTTATGTAAAAAAAAAGTTCACATATCCAATAAACATAGAAGACGACGCTTAACCTTATAATTGAAGAAACGCAAAATTTAAAAATAAAATTGTTTACCTATCAGAATGGAAAGTCAAATGTTGAAGTATATGTAACTATTACAAGAGTGTGAGGAAGTTGAAAATCATATATTATTTGTGGGCATGTAAATTAATACTACACTTTTACAGGCAGTCTGGCAATACCTATCAAAATTTCACATTCATACTCTTTACTCAACAGCTTACTGTTAGATGATATTTATTACTTCGTTGTTTATAATAGCAAAATAGTGAAGCTACCTAGCTATCAGCCATGCTACTGGTAAAACAAATTGTTTTTCATTGAATAATAGAACACTCATAGCTATTAAAAAGAATGAGATTAATGGGAAGAAATATGTAAATTAGAAAGCTCGCTAAGGTATATTAGTAAGTGGAAAAAATCAAGGTGTAGAACATGATCTTATTTGTATAAAATTTTAAATTATCTATTTTATAAACTGGCTTATATTCATAACAAAAATAATTAGTAGTATATACAAGAAGCCATTAACATGGTTACCTTTGTAGAGAATAATAAGAGGTAGGGGAGCCTTTTATTTGTATGTCTTTTCATTGTGCCTTACTTACGATATATGGACATGATGTGTGTATATTAATTTTATTTTTCATATCAATACATTATCTGGGCAATTGGATTATGGCCTTTTTTTGTTTTCTTATTAGTTTCTATATGTTTAATGAATAAATAATTATTTTGAAAATGTACAATAGCAAATTTTAAAAAACAAGTAATGTATATACCCTTTCACCAAGAAGTCTTTCCAGGAAATTTATCCTTCAGAAACACTTTTATAAGTGTTTATAGTAGCAGAAAAACTGGAAACAACCGTAACCACATCAAGAGGGATCTCACTGAAAAGTGCTGGCACATCCGTAACATAGAATACTAGGCTTTCATTAAAAAGGTAGAGTGATATGAGGTGATATGATAATGAAAGATGTCCAAGATACATTGCTCAATGAAAAGCAAAACAAAAGCTGTCAAATTATATATGATATGACCTATTCAGTTAAGTAAAAAGGCAATAATATATTAAAATATGTATGTAAGGAGAGCAAGAGAAATGGAGATAAAGTCATGTGCTTGCATGTGCATATAGTGAATCTTTAAAAAGTACACACAAGCTGGAGGAGGAGGAGGAAGGAGGCGGGAAGAGGAGTTGCTGGAGGAAAGGCCAGTGCAGCCGTCGCACCGGTCCTGGGCGAGGAAGTGGAGCCCGGCCGCCTTCGGAGACGGGCTCTTCCTGTGTTGCCCAAGCGGGTCTTGAGCTCCTGGGCTCAAGTGATCTGCCCACCTCGACCTCCCAAAGTGCTAGGATTACAGGCGTGAGCCACCACGCCTGGCCGACCATCTCATTCCATCATGACAGAAGTGAATCCCCTCCATTTTGATCCCTTGGATTAGGTAACTAGTCGTAATGAAGAAAATAGTCTTAAAACCTTCTGGAAATCTTTTAACTTGAATAAAAGTGAAAAATAAACTGATTTCATGGTAGTACAACAACCATCGCTAGCCAGTGACTTTGGAAAGATAATTCCTTATTTGGTAGCTGCTATGATAAAGATACAGCCAGCTGCGATATCAACAGGGAAGATGAAAAAGGCGGGAAAAAAAACAGATCAAAAAGCAAAAGTTTGATGGGTACGTTAAAAAGGCGGCTTTCTGCCAAACAGAAGCCAAAAGGCAAGGTGGGCATACCCTCTGGGAGCTCTGCCGATGAGGACACCTTCTCCTCCTCCTCAGCACCGATAATCTTTAAAGACATGAGAGCTCAGAGGCCGATAAGGCCACCTGCCTCTGCAGCCATCACTGCAGTCCCATGCCGTGGCCTCTTCAGCCCACAAACTCTGAGGAGACGTCCATCAAGATGGAGGTGAGAGTCAAGATCACTCTTCCAGCCCGAGTCCACCCCTGAATGGCGTCCGGAAGGATTTCCACGACCTTCAGTCTGAGACCACATGCCAGGAACAAGCCAATTCACTGAAAAGCTCGGCTTCTCAGAACGGAGACCTGTATCTTCGCCTGGATGAACATGTGCCTGTCGTTATTGGACTTCTGCCTCAGGACTACATTCAGTATACTGTGCCTTTAGATGAGAGGATGTGTCCTTTGGAAGGATCACGTAGCTATTGTCTGGACAGTTCTTCTGCCATGGAAGTCTCTGTGGTTCCTCCTCAAGTGGAAGGGCGCTCTTTCCCTGAAGATGAGAGTCAGGTAGTCCAGGACCTAGTTGTTGCCCCAGAGATCTTTGTGGATCAGTCCATAAATGGGTTGTTGACTGGCACTACGGGAGTCATGTTGCAGAGCCCGAGAGTGGGTCATGATGATGTCCCTCCACTCTCACCATTGCTACTTCCAATGCAGAATAATCAAATCCAAAGGAACTTCAGTGGACTTACTGGCACAGAAGCCCACGTAACTGAAAGTATGCTGTGTCATCTGAATTTTGATCTTAACTCTGCTCGTGGTGTTGCAAGAGTTTATGTCTCAGTGCAAAGCAGTGGTCCCATGGTAGTGACAAGTCTTACAGAGGAGCTGAAAAAACTTGCAAAACAAGGATGGTACTGGGGACCAATCACATGTTGGGAGGCAGAAGGGAAGCTAGCAAGTGTGCCAGATGGTTCTTTCCTTGATCAGGACAGTTCTGAAGAGTGTTATCTTTTAAGCTTGAGCTTTCGCTCCCATGGTGAAACACTTCACACTAGAATTGAGCACTCAAATGGTAGGTTTAGCTTTTATGAACAGCCAGGTGTGGAAGGGCATACATCCATAGTTGATCTAACTGAGCATTCCATCAAGGACTCTGAAAATGGAGCTTTTTGTTATTCAAGGTCTCAGGTTCCTGGATCTGCAACTTACCTTGTCAGACTGGCCAAGTCAGTGTCTTGGTTCATGCAGGTGCACTTGTTGCAATACCTGTGTCGTTTTGTTATATGTCAGTATACCAGAATAGACTTAAGTCGGAAACTGCCTTTGCCAAACAAAATGAAGGATTATTTACAGGAGAAGCACTACTGAAAGATTGAGAACCCTGCGTCTTGCACTTTGGGAATAAGAAAAAGAGATCGAAGTACAGTTTACAAACTTTCATTGCCATCAAAATCTTTTGCTGCCACAACTATTTCAGTTTTATGTGTAAAAGAGTCATCAGCAGTGGTTCACGCTGTAATCCCAGTACTTTGGGAGGCTGAAGCAGGCGGATCATGAAGTCAAAAGATTGAGACCATCCTGGCCAACATGGTGAAACCCTGTCTCTACTAAAAATACAAAAATGGGCATGGTGGTGAGTGCCTGTAGTCCCAGCTACTCAGGAGGCTGAGGCAGGAGAATTGCTTGAACCCGGGAGGCAGAGGCTGCAGTGAGCTGAGATTATGCCACTGCACTCCAACCTGGGCAACAGAGCGAGCCTTTGTCTCAAGAAAAGAAAATCATCAGTTTGTTTAGGAGTGAGAAGTGTCAGCAAGGTGTCTTGGATTTATTTTGGTTCTCTAAAAAGGGAAGTCTTGAGGGTTTAGAAGTGTGAATTATCTTTCATCAATGTGCAGAGTAATCACAATGTGAATTATCAAATTCTCCTCAATGTCCCTCCGCCCTGCCCAGTCCTTTGCTGCTATCTGCTGTGATTTTGTGCATTAAATAGAATGGAAATTGCTATGTCTTTTTTTTTTTTTTTAAATTATACTTTCTAGGGTACATGTGCATAACGTGCAGGTTTGTTACATATGTATACTTAATGCTATGTCTTTTTAACAACACTTTTTTCTAAATTATTTCTTAGGTTGTGCTAATTTTGTTGGTTGTGAAAAGTTGAGCTTTTCTGTTGCCTTCATTTTCATCTTATAGTTTGCCTATTTTAATAAATGGTGTTACATTAAAAAATTGTAAAGAAATGTTTACCACCAATTTAGAAATTGTTGCCTTTTCTGTCATTAAACTCGGGTACAAATTGCCATAACATGAAAACCTATGGAACTAGAATTATGATTAAAGAAATATTAGATGAATCATAAAAGAAAAAAGTATACACTAAAGTGGTTGCCTCTAGAAATGGAGATGGTGAGGGGACTTTTACCTCTTCCTTTTAAACATTTCTGAAACAGAATGCATTTGCCATGATCACGTATTATTCTTTTATAAAAAGTTAACCTTAACTGTTTGACAGAACAAATTATTTGGCATGTGAAGTTTGTGGAATTCAGCCTCCTATAGGTAGTAGCCTGGATCAAATTGCCTTTCCTGTCTCTTCTGGCCGGCAGAGTCATACTTCTGACTCATCAATAGCCTAGACAGTCTCTGAAATGACTGTATCTACCAAGGAATAGATCTGGAATTTTATAGTTTAAGGGGACTTTAGACTCATATAGCCTAACAGTCCCTTCCCTCCTAGAGAGGAGAAAAATTGAGGCTCAGAGAAGTAGTATGGCAGTCAGTCAGAAGAGAGTGGCACAACCAGATCAGGCCTAGCTCAGTGGACTCCCCAATGTTACCATGTAATCAATGCTTTCTGTAAGGAGTTCACCACACTAGAAAGCCAGGGATGAGGCAAGGAAAATTACCAAAGAGAATAAGGAGATGTTAACAAAGTTATTATGTGAGGATGAGGATGTGGAATTTAAGCATATAGATGTTCCAGACCTGATGGGGAAACAAAGTAGTAACCCCCATCTACCACCCAATGTCATTGTCAAATAGGATTGATGAAAAGCAAAATACAATTATATATTTTGAATGTATATAAGCTAATCAGTTCTTTTATTCTTCTTTCATAGCCCATGTCAACCTGCCCCATGAACAAAAGGAAGCAGAATTCTGCTATCCTGCAAAAAGCTAGTTTTTTGTAGGTTAGAAAACTATACCTACTGTGTGTTCATCAGAAAAACTTACTGGGGGTTTATCTTGTCTCCCTTTGTGCTCCAGTCATTGTCCCTCTTCTGGGGCAGACAGAGAACTCTGTCATTGGAGAGCACTTATTAATTACATTGTATTGACTTAGACTGAATTGATTCAAGAAAAATTTTAGCATTTGCTTCTTATTAAATTTGACTTAAGAATGATTTTCACCCTGGCAGAATTTGGAACTTTTAAGATGTTCTGTTTCTCTTTCGGTATAGGACCTAAAATGGGAGTTAGCAATAGCTAATTAAACTCCGAGCACTCTTTATTTCATTTTTGTCAGAATTCATTCTGGAATTGTATATGAGAAATAGGACAGTCAAGTATATTTTAAAACAAGGCTTAGGACTGTCTCACCAGGCTCAGGATGACAAGGCTAGGCAACTGACCAAAGAGATGGATTTTGCAACCAGCTGGCCCCATTTTATACCATGTCCCCAGAATCTCTTCTGAATGTTTTAATCTTTCAGCATATATTTGTCTATTACATTACATGTGTCGCTATCATCCTGTTTTCCCTCTAATTTTGAAGGCTCATATTTATCCCTATTTACCCTAGAAATCTAGGAAGCTCACAGAGGCATATTAAATGCATACACTAGAACATGGATAGATAAAAATGTTTCCAACCTGGTCAGACCATGGCACAAACACCACAAGATGAAATTTAATGTCTCTCATAACTAAAAGTGATTAAGACCATGAAAGTCCATAAACACCTGAGTAGGATACAAGGAGTTTCTGAGGCATGTGATACAATGTTAGACAGCCTGGTTTGGGGGAAAATTTTTTCTTCTATCAGAATAATATGCCTTATGAAATACCAAAATTCTCTGGCTTCCTTTCTTTCAGGTGAATGGCATTGACCTCCGTGGTGCATCCCACGAACAGGCAGCTGCTGCACTAAAGGGGGCTGGACAGACAGTGACGATTATAGCACAATATCAACCTGAAGGTCAGTCAGAACTCAAACTAATAATGTTCTGATATGTCTCTGTGTGGATCTGTACCCTCATTACTAATCATTTATATTAACTAGAGTCACCATCATTGGTGTTTTGTAAACCTACCTATAGAGAAAAATTGATGGTTCATGTCCAAAGAACATGAACCATGGCTTTGTTACCTCTAATCTTCCAGGAAAATATCAGGCAGTTAGAAAGGCCTATGAAAATATGAATTCAAATAAATAGCAACCAGCCTCAGCTTTATTTCATTTATATTCTTATCTGGTACACACTTTCAGTCACCAATGGATGCTGTAAAAACAGTTAAGACTTAAGAAGCAAAGGGGAGAGATTTCATCTACAGAAATAGACCAGTAGACCATATTCTCTCCTCATGGCATTAACTTAATTCTCATTAACACTAACATGGCTTTTGGAGGTTCTTGATTGGGATTTTCTTTACTTTTACTCCTACAATATCCCTTGTTTGAAATAAATCACTGTAAACCGTGAGACTCGGTGAGATCATATAAATTGGATTAGCCAACTTAAACTTGATGAGATATCCTAAATTGGATTATCCATGCCCTGCTCTTTGGTTTATTTAAACATCTGTTTCTGTGTTTAAAATGAGGCTTAATGAGACAACTGGTATGTTACTTATTGTATGGTTGATGTCTTAAAACATGCATATATAGGTTGCTCCTTTGGAAATGAAATGTACTTAATGTAAGCACACAATTATGGGTCAGATCTTGTTATTAAAAAAAAAAATAAGAGGAATATGGCTACTGTCTTCAAGAAATGAAGTGCATTGCTTTTGGTCCACATGGCTAGCAAAGAGGAGTGTTAAACAGCTGAACATGAGACTACAAGATGTCATCAAGGAAGAGCCTCTGTGCGTATGAGTATTAGGAGCTCCTTTTCAAGTGATGATTTGTTAGTATCAATGGGTCTATTGTTGTTTGGAAGCCTGAGGTTTGTGTCTTGCCTGTGACAGCTTAGATCTTATTAATGGTGGCCAATCACATGCTCTGCCCATGAATAAAGAAAATATTTTCTTCCATGCATGTTTTGACATGTTACTTTCAGTTGTGCCTGGCTTGAGAATTAGAATTTGCAATTAATCTATTCCAAAGTTTTAATAAATGTTTTCTTCTATGTGGCCTAGGCCAGATATGGCCAGAGACTGGGGAAGAGGGGATTTGCGATGGTGACAGATGGATGATGACAACACCAAGGAAACATTTTCTTCTCAGATAGTTTTGAAAAGTCTTTCTATTTGTTAAATATTAGTAGACTTGTATTTTACTAGGGATAAATGCTTTAAAAAGTATCCATTATAGCCCGGGCACGGTGGCTCACGCCTGTAATCCCAGCACTTTGGGATGTCAAGGCGGGCAGATCACAAGGTCAGGAGATCAGGACCATCCTGGCTAACATGGTGAAACCCCGTCTCTACTAAAAATACAAAAAATTAGCCGAGCATGGTGGCGAGCACCTGTAGTCCCAGCTACTTGGGAGGCTGAGGCAGGAGAATGGCATGAACCTAGGAGGCGGAGTTTGCAGTGAGCCAAGACTGTGCCACTGCACTCCAGCCTGGGCCCAGAGCAAGACTCCGTCTCCAAAAAAAAAAAAAAAAAAATATATACACACACACACACACACACACACACACACCCATTATAAAACTGAAAATTAAAAGATATATGCTAGCACCATTTGATTAACAAATTCTACTTCATATAGAGTAAGAACTTTTTCATCAGAATGTTCCATTTTCTTAATAGCTGGTTTTTTTCAGTCTCAAACTGTATACCCTTCACCATTACCTGACATGCAGCATAAACGTCCCTGTTTTCCTGTTTCTGAAAAATCTCATCTCAAACAATTCTGCAGACAATAAGATGGTTAGAACCATGGATACAGCAAATAGAAGCTCTTGATAATGATTTTAAGCTTTAAAGTTTACAGAAAAGGACAAACATGTCCCTGTTCTATCAATATAAACCTTCATCTTTCTACTGGAGCCTCCTTACATCTTGGTTTCCTTTAAGCAATAGGTTTAATTTGGATATTATTCTGTAGTTTATCAAGATGCTTGTTCAAAGCACATCCTATAAATCATATAAATTGATTTTTAAAGTGTTTGTAAAGAAACCTGCAAATAACAACAAGCTTTTTGCAAAATGCCAAAGTACAGATTGGATTCACAGAATGACTTCTCTGTTTTAATAGCCTAACTGTATACTAGTTTGTCGCAGCTTTAAATTAGCTGGAAATGTGGTAATGGCAACAGCAAGCAATCAGATTTTTTTCCTCTCCTATCCAAACTTTATGTGTAACTGAGCCTTAATTTAACTGCAGTTTTCAATGAAAAACTAATCGAATTGCTGTTTAGAGACATTTAAATTGTACAACAGTTTTAGGAAGTATTAAACAATTTACCTTTAAAATAACATATGAAATGAAGAGTGCATCATGAGATTCCGTTAGGAAATTCTCAGCAGGTCTCCTTTATCTGCACCCATTTTGTGAGTCATTCAACCCTTAAGACAGTGCTGAGAAAAGATTTTATTGACATTTCTTTTAGTATAGTCAAGAATTAGGCTTTCAGTAAATACACTGTTCAGTCATAATCAAATGCTTTATCAAAAATTTCCTAAATGTATTTCTCAGTATTATCAGATGCTCAGAAAAATCTGCCCCTAACCCCAAGTAATAAGCATAGTCTTTATCTTCAAGGATTTTTTAAATATTATTGGGGTGAAAGAGATTTTTATACATTTAATAGAGTATAGTTCCTGGTAACATATGATCAAATTGAATGATCTTAATGGCAGCGTTTCTAAGAATTATGGAATGTCAGAGAAAGGATAAGCCTGAAGGGGTCAGGACAGTGCAAGAGTGCACCATGGAAATGTGGAAATGGAGCCAGACCTTGAAAAATGGGTGAAATTTCTATTCAGGAATGGAGGGAGAAAGAATATCTTGCTAAACTACAAAATTGTGAGTTCCATGCATTGCAGACACCATACCTATATTTTGTTCACTGATAGCTCTATCTCTGGTGTCATACTTGATATTTCTTAAAGAGTTGCTGAACTAATGGATACAAGCCTACCATTCCTCAGTACTTGAGTTATCACTTAAAGGTAATTAAAGGTTGAAGGGATTCTTCATTTTCACTACTTGCGCTTTTCATTTTTGCTTCAAAGACATAAAGGAATTGCTAAAGAAATGTGTATTGCAAAGTATAAAACTATTTCCAACTGTGCTCCTCGTACTGCTTAGCATATTTTTGTGATAATTATAAATAATTTATAAAATTTATAATTACCATAATGTAGCAATAAATGTCATATTTGGCAAGTTTCACTTCACAAAGCAAGATCACAATTATACTCACTTCTGCTTAAAATGAGCTTGTCTCCAGTTGTCCATATTACTCTATCCATCCTCAATCTTATTTAGTGTCTGGTTTATGGTAGTAGAATTAACACCAGTTTGAAGAGTCATATATAATGTTTTTCTCTGGTGGTGTGATTGTGATTCATTTTTGCTATCTTTTAAAATTCAATTTTATCATGCACTTACTTTGAAATTAACATGTATTACATTCATAAGAAGAGGAAAATAATGAAATTGTTGTTTTTCTTTCTTTCAAGAGGATTACATGTTATACTTCAATAATAATTCCATTTAAACACTATGCAAAGTTAATTATTGTAAACCTTTAATTACCTATACCCAGTTAGTGAAGTTACTGTAATGCCACTTCACACAAGGAAATATAATGCCTTATACACATGTGCACCCATAGGTACCCCTTCCCTTTCCTTACCCTTCCCAGACACCTTCCCCTTTGATTTCAGAATTATCTTTCTAAGAGATATGACACCAAGATGCCTGTGCACAAACTCCTTGCCCTTCACAATATATTCCCAGCCAACTTCCGTGCTCCATTCCACACTCACCCCTCCACCACCCACAGTATCAGCCTTTTTCATTGTCCCCCTGCTACACAGGACTGCTCTCTGCTCTTACACTTGCTCCTGAACTGTGCCTTTGCTCTGTGGATTCCTCTACCCAGAACTGCCTTTCTCCCTTTCCACCTGCAGGATTCCTACTCATCTTGAGAGCCCTCAGATGTCAATTCCACTGCAAAGCCATCTTTAATCTGTTTAGTCAGCATTGATTGATTCTTTATCTGAGTTCCCCAAAACTGTATGTAAACACCTGGTGTACCCATTATCACAGTTTGCACACCTCTCCACTCAGGTGAGCTCCTAGACAGCAGGGACCCTTCTGTCACTCATTTTCTATCTTGTGTTAATCCATGCAATATGAATTTCACTATAGTTTATTAATGAGTTACTGAATGGGTCTGCTCTTATTTAAATGCAATATAATGTTTTCAGTGTGTTGATATATATTAATAGTAGGTGCTTAAGAAATGTTTGCTGAGTAAATATTGAAGGAATGACATGGGGTTTTTACATTAGATGCAGAGATGGTAACTGAATCCCTGGTTTGGACATTTGGTGTTGACACAGTTTTTAGATGGTCCCTTTTTGTTTTCAGTTACAAAACCTTTAGCAACCCTAGTAGATAAACTCCCTTTCCCCTGCATTGCAGAAAATCTACAGCTGTTGTTTTTGTAATATAGCACAAAGACAAGATAATTAAAGCACTAACATTTTTTTTTCAAGTTCTGAAACTCAACTTTGACACCATTGATGAATAAAAAGGGCATTGATTACAACCTAATTATACATTTTTCAAAAAAGATAACACAACATTTCCCCAAGTTAGATCAGGGCAAATCCGATCTGTATTTGCTGCCTTCTTTCTAATAATATCTACATTTATTGTGAGATAACTGATTAGGTTTGAAATAATAAGCCACCAGATATTCACTTGGAGAAGTAGGTAGGCATTAGCTAGTATTGGATAAAGCTCACAGTGGAGTTGATTAAGAGCCAAGTGGTCCCTATGAGAACCACAAATTCCTTTACCTTTAATATGACCTCTCAGGACATTGTTGGAGAGACTGCAAGGGTTTCAGAATGGCCTGCAGGTAGAAAAGAAGTCGTGGACGGTACAGTCCTTACCAGTGATCAGGAACTTTGGTAGATAGTGAAGGGACCTGATTTCATCCACCCTTTATTCTTTAATAAGGTACTTGAGTTAAAAGAAAATCCCAAAGAGCAGAGTTCATAATTGCCTGGAGACTCATAAGTGTAGTCTGGTTTATGGAATTGTGGCAGAGTGACTATGTGGTTCATTTATTCATTTATACATTCATTCAATCAATAGGTATTTTTTTCTGGATACTTATTATGCCTCAGTCCATGTTATAAGGAAATAACAAAACAGTGAACCAAAAAAAGGCCCCCTCAAATAAATGTAAAATGTGTCAGATGGTGATGAGCAGTATAAAGAAAGAAGAAGCAGGGGAAAGATGATAGTGACAGAGAAATATGTAGTGGGCAAGGAAAGTCATGCTAATGAGGTGATATTTGAACAAAGATCTAAAAGAAATGAGGGAGTAATCTATGCAGGCATCTGAAGGAAGAAATGAATTATTCTAGAGTTTTGTTCTACCAAATGTTGTCTACAGACCAAAAGCACAGATATTAAATGAGAGCCTTCTTAGAATTTTAAGATCTCAGGTCTTAACCCAACTCGACTGAATCAGAAGCTGCATTTTATCAAGATTCCCCAGATAACTTGTATGCACATTGGAGTTTGTGAGGCATTGCCCTAACACACTTGGAGACCTGTAAAAATTGTCACTTGTCACTGTTAGGTTGGACTCCCTCTACCTGGAGAACTGGGTAAAGTCACATGAGGCTGCACCACTAGATTTGATTTCTGGCATGTGTCACCCAATGATTGGTCATGGCTCAGTGGTTTTAGTAGGGATAGGTCAAACAGCAGGAGATCTAAGAATTTCATGTGCCATTCAACTCTACTTTGTCTAACCTGGCCATCTAAATACCAATGTCAAGCAAATTCTTGCTAGAACTCCTCAGCTAGTGAAACAATGAACCTATTCAGGCTTCATTGCCTTTAGTTATGACCTCTTCAGCAAGTGAGCCTAGAAGCAGTGAGCTAGGATGAAGTAACATTGATTCCTATCCTCACAGAGGCCTCTGTGAACCAAGGGAAAGTCATTAAGCCTTCACTATTAAATTTGAATAGCTTACTTCACTTTAATGCAAAAACTCATGTAAATAATCTATTTAACTCCTTTTAAATTGTGAGGCTAATTCAGAAGGAAAACTATTTCTTCTTTTCAGCAATAAGTGAAACTCTGATGTTATTTGCGGTAACCGCTGTCACAGAGCTTAAACCACAGTTGGACACCATGGTGCATTTCTCTATGGGGTCAAAGATACAATGAAAGCTTGACACGAATATACAGTTTATCCCCTGAAAAATATAGACATCTTCTGTACCTGAAGGTTCTCAGAAGTGAAAGTACATACACCATCCAAGAAGCATACTTACAATGCAAGACATATTTCTTTCTTTAAATCAGCATCTATGTAGGCTTATGCATATGAATGAGCAGCTGTGGCATGTTGAAACACTTTCCCAACTCACGTAACTGCATCGCAAATACCCAGGAAAGATTTTTAAAGTCCAGCTGTGGATCTTGATCAGAAATTGCCTCAGAATCATCAGAGAACATTTAAGATAAGCTTTCAGAACAGAGAGTACCATACACGACTTGGAGTAGACAAGACCAGTTTTCTAGTGCAAATTCCAGCTCAGGTGAGATAGAAGCATAAATTTCATTACTTGAAAGTTTTGTCACTAATATTATGTTTTTTCTTTGCATTTTTTAATACATAAGGAGAAATGAATGCACAACCTATTAAACTTGATAGATTCTATGTAGTTTAACTAGAATCACTATAAATAGAAATTAAAAGTTTTAGGAATCCTTAAATATCATCTTGTCAAGTTTACTCATTTCACAGATGGAGGAACTAAAGTTCGGCATCTAGATAGGAAAGCCATTTAATATTTTAAAATTGGTACAGCTGTTAAAGCTGAGACTAGCTGAGCAGTTAGTAATTTCCTTGATTTTTAAAATTTACTATAGTAGTTCATGATGGGGAGTGGCTTTAATAGCCCAAGGAATGGAATCCAATGAGATTATTATAATCAAATGGACATAAAGGGGTCAAAAAATTTCTGAGGGAGCCTCACCACTTTGTCATGCATACTGCATCACTTTCATTTCTAGCATGTTACTGTTGTTAATTGTTATTGTTCCTGTATCACAACTGAATGATGTATACATGACAGCATTAGTATAAGTGTAGGCAACTATTGTTAATTTTTAAAATAGCCACAGATCTGGAAATAGTTATTTTTCAACAAATAGTTCAAATATATTACACTTTTTCTCTTTTCAATCCTAACTTATTTGTGCATACCCTTTATCCAGCCAGCCAGCAGCTGCTTATCCATTCATTTATCTGTTATCAATTAGCTTATCTTTATAGCTTTAGTGATATTCCTTATTGCCAAATATTAAATTTCACCTCATATGTTACATTAATTCTGTTCTAATTAATCTAGTTATATTCTAATTTTTACTGAAATATTAGGAAAGAAACTTAAAAAAACTTTACATGACTCTAGATTTTTATTGCTTAGACATTTCTTTCTCCACAACTCTCTCCCACACACATACACATTCTACTAACAGCAAAATGCATCTGCCCGCAACTAGACATTTCCCAGGAAGTCTCTTCACTCATTGCATCCTTTTAATAGCCTTCTCCTAGTTGCCTTTGTTTCCTCCCCAACCTCCATCTAACACATAGCATTGTAGAATATGACCAAAATGATGATTCCTGAACAGTCTGCAGATTCATTCAGGAAAGGTCCTTTCCAGATTCCTTAATCATTAATCATGCTGCACCCCTCTCCCCATGCCCAAAAGTCAGTTTTTGACCTAGAGTAATATAATGAGGACAAAAGCAGGCATCACTTCCTAACTCCTAACGCAGAAAACTCTCTTCATCTTATTATCTATCCTGGGAATGCTACATCTTTAACTCATATCAAAGGGGTTAAAAATATTTACAAAGCTGATTATAGATTAATAATAGATATAGCCTCCTCTCATTGTATGATTACAGTTCCCATCCCCATAACAACTTTCATTCCATAATAAAGTGTATTTGTCTTTGACAGTTTCATCTTGTGATTTTATATTATTTGAGGGGTGTCTTGACATTTAGTGACATAAATCAGTCGCTCATTAATGCTGGAAAAAGCCAAAGAAATCCTTGTGCTAGAGACATTTTGACAAGGAGACCTCTTAGATTCACACCAATCATTAGCAACACCCAGATCAAATGCATGGAAATAAAGAGTTTTAATACTACTCTTGACTCTACAAGTTTATAAAATGAACACAGATCTTCACTAGACAATCCTTCAATTTGATAAGGAATTTCAGGGTGTTAGAGAACTGTAAAAGAATGTTCCACAGAGATATGCAAAGAGGACTATAAAGCAAGACGGCTTTAAAACTTTCTGACTTCACTTTGTATTCTGGGTGCCCAGTGTAGTTTACCCTCACATCTCTTTGAATAGCTATTTGTCATTCCTCAAATTTAATAATGAGTAATGACGCACTTTTCTCGTCCTGTCCCTCACTCTGCAACTTTATTGAGCATGCCTAAGTCATATCACTTTTCTGAACGTGGATTCCATTGCTCATTAATTAAAGTGGTTTGAGAGATTAGTTTTAAGACCCTTTCCAGCTGATGTTCTATGAAGTTTAGTTTATTGTGTCTTCTAATTAAAACATGCCATCGAATAACAATTATTACAAGCAGGTAATTTCTAAATGTTTCCTTTTTCCCCATACATTTTAAACACACAGAAATTATCTTTCACCCACTCGGAAGAAGGGGAAAGATCTGTATCTGTGTATTTGCTGTCTCTGTGTACCATGGGATTTGAAACATTCAATAATGATTTTAAGTTTAATTCAAGTAGAAGCATTTATTGTTTGTTGGGAGTTTGAAGATTAACAAGTTACTGTTCATGATCTTTTTGTTTATAGAACCATTGTGGCCTAAATCTTATCAGTTTAATACATTAAATTGTAATTGCTAAGCTTGCAAATAGATTTTTTGAGGTTGAAGAAAATTAATATAAAAAAATCAATTTCAGGACATTAAAGATACAGAAAGCTGAAATAGTGGAGATGTCTTGAACTGTCAGAATCACAAGTAGTGGCAGCTTTAGGGTAGAAAGTCAAGCCCAAGAAATAGAAAGTATACATCTTTAATGTGCTTTTTAGATTTCTAATTCACATAGAATTCCTGATAGACTCATTACCTAAGTCTTTAAAAGACAAACATTCCAAATTGCACTTTGTTTCAAGATAATCTCTTATTCTCTTCTCAGCTTCTTCACATTTATCATGTTCCCATTGCTAAAAGTAATTTACTTTATTAATAAAGAATTGCTGGCACATTGGTAAAATTAAGCAGTGGCAGGACAACATTCATTCATTCAATCTTTATTTGGCTAATATTTATTAAATTATTCCAGTGAGTGACATGCTGCCTTGCACTCTGGAGATACAATGGTGAGCAAAATAGACATGGCCCCTTCCTTCCCTAATGGACCTACAGTCAGCCAAGTAAAATCACACTAATGAATTATACAAAGTGAATGCTCAAGATAAAGAAGAGAACTTGGATCCAAAATCTTAAAGTCTAGGTACTCAAATGTACTCAGAGAATACTAAACCAGAGCAAACGAAGACAAACAAAAGCTCTGACCTAGAGTAGAGGGTCAAGAAGGCATTCCGCGGGAATAATACTTTCTTTAATCTGAAGGGTGAGTAGGCATTGTCAAAGCATAGCAGAAAAAGGAGTTGTGAGGAAGACTATTTCAGGAGGGAAAGATGTGTGAAGGATATCTGAAGGAGAGAAGATGGTACAATGGAGGGACTGAAAAGCAAACCAGGGAATGTGGGAGAAACTCTAGAGGAAGCAGAAGAGAGAAGCAGAGACAGATCACATAGGACTGTGTAAAGCACTCAGTTATTTCTCCTGAAAACAATGAAAGGACCTTTGAAAGGTTTTAGGCCTGAGGCTGGCAAGATCAGATTTGCTGTTCACAAAGATGGCTCTGGCTGCTAAAAAGAGAGTAGGCCAGAAAGCACTGAAGAAGCTGGGGTAGGACCAGTTGAAAGGCATGAGTCTAGTTGAGAGATGGTGCTGGTTGGATAAGTGCGGTGGCAGAGCAGCAGTTCAAGGATGCAGTGAGTTATGATCACATCACAGCAGTCCAGCTTGTGGGACAGAGCAAGACCCTGTCTCCAAAAAAGGTAAAATAAAAAATAAAGAGTGGTGGCAGAATAGTAGAGAGAACTAGATAGATTCAGGTAGCGATGTAGGTGATAAAGCCAATAGACATAAATATTGGCCTATAAATACATAAATTCATCCATTTCATGAAAACATGGAAAGCATGATTTACTAATTAAAAAACTAACAAACCCTTCACAGAAAAGCATGTTTTATTCATCTTTATATTCCTTCTTATTCCTTAGTACACTGTCTGGCCAATAGTGGGCATTTAAATGTAGGCAAAATTGGGAAAAAAAAAGAATAACGACAATGAACTTATTTTATAGAAACTCTGTTTTTTAAAAAATGTGTAGCTAAAGCAGAGTAAAATATAGATGAGAGAAGAAGAAAGATGGAGAGAGCATGGGACATGTTTATAAGAAAGAGAATAATTAAAACTCGCATGTATGAAGCACTCACTACATGCCTGACACCTTTCTAAAAATCTCTGCAAGTGTTAACTCATTTAAACTTTGCAAAATCTTATGATATAGGTTATATTCCCTTACTCATTTTACAGATGAGGAAACTGAGACACAGAAAGCATAAGTGGTTTTCCCAAGGTTAAACAACTATACAGTAGAGTAAAAAACAAAGTTTCAGTCTCAGGCAGAAAGGCTCCAGAACAACCCATGCACCATCCTGTTTCTCATAAAAGGAAGAAAATATAAACAGATTCATGCTGTGATAAAAGGGTTGAAGAGGAAACAGATAAAATGGTTTGGAATGGGTGTGGAGAAACCAAAAGAAAAAGATGCCAGGAGAGGGACATGGAGGGACAAAATTTATCAGACAAAGAAATAGAGTTAGGAGGGTTCATGCTGGTGGAGTTAGAGAGTTTAGCACTCAGTTATAAATGAGAACAGAGTCCGACAGTAGCAGCTTGGAGTAGGGCCTGGATTAGGAGCAGATGCAGGCTAGGAGAGTATGTTGTCTTTCTCTTTTTAAAATTGTTGTTCTTTTGGGGGATGCGGGAGTCTTGAGCTTGGCTCTAGGAATCGTTTGGCTTTAGGAATAGTTTGGTCCCAAGCTGTCATAAAGGCAAGCAGAGGGCTCACCACTTACTAGCTGTGAGACCTCAAGTGAGTGACAACCTCTCTGTGCCAGAGAGTCTTCATCAAGAAAGTAGGAGTAATAATCATATTGACCTTCCAGAGTTGCTGGAAGAATTAGTGAAAATGGGTGTAGAATGTTCAGAATGCAGTAGGCCATCGGTAAATGAGAGCTAGTGTAATTATCTTCAACACATATTTGAGTGAGCATTGCGCTCCCCTTTGCTCTCATCAGCCCTTTGCACCATACTTAGAACTATCCCTGAGAGGGTCAAAGAGCTTCACAGAGTTTGGGAAGCAGCAGTAGTTAAGAATTCCTTACTTCCTGCTGATGGGCCTGAAATATAGAAAGAAAAAAAAAAAGAATTCCTACTATGAAATCGGATAGATATGTTCAAATTCCAGCTCCACCATTAACAGCTCTGTAGCCTTGGAAAATTACTTCACTTCTGGGAATCTCATCCTTTATCTGTAAAATGATGATTCACACCTATCTCACAGGACGACTCTGGCGATTAAATGAAGTACATATAAAATGCCTGGCACTGTCCTGACAGATAGTATGTCCTCCATAAGTGATAACTGCCGTTATTGTCATAATTATCAGAAACACCAGAAACTCTATAATGTGGCTATTATGTGGAGAGAGAGATAATGAGACCCAGAGGGGGAAAGGAACTTGAGAAAACCCTTGGGAGACTGGGGATGCAGGCATTTACAGGATGTCTTCAGTATCAAAACTGATGCGGAGATAACGCCCTGTGTGGAAGTTTCAAATAAACTGTCCTCTGAAGAGTCCTGAGCTCTAGCAGAGGGATGGCAGGAGCAGGGATGGGGAGCGTAGGAGGAGACAACCTGACCTCTGGGCCCAATCCCAGAGCAACCTTTATTTGTTTTTCATGTTTGGTCTTGGATACATGAAGCAAGGATCCTACCACCAAAAAACACTATTTTTTTTTTTTTTTTTTTAGACAGAGCCTCACTCTGTTGCCCCGGCTGAAGAGCAATGGCATGATCTTGGCTCACTGCAAGCTCTGCCTCCCGGGTTCACGCCATTCTCCTGCCTCAGCCTCCTGAGTACCTGGGACTACAGGCACCCACCACCATGCCCGGCTAATTTTTTGTATTTTTTTAGTAGAGACGGGGTTTCACCGTATTAGCCGGGATGATCTCAATCTCCTGACCTAGTGATCCACCTGCCTTGGCCTCCCAAAGTGCTGGGATTACAGGCGCGAGCCACCACGCCAGGCCCAAAAAACAGTTTAAAAGCTGTTTATCAGAAGGCAAGAAATGCTCTTCAGATTGAGGTATTTGTGTTCTTAGAATGAAAAAAGCTGTAAGCTCAGTTATTTTTCCACTAGAATGTAAACTCCATGAGAGCATCACGTTTTGTCTGTCTTGCTCACAGCCGTGTCCGAAGTGCCTACAGGAGCACCCAGCACAGAGTGGGCACTCAATACATATTTGTGGAATGAACAAATGCACCAAATAAATGACCATACCTTGCAGTTTCTCTTTGAACTGTGGGTAGCAAAGTAAATTTATCCCCATTGAAATGCCTGTTGGGAGTTGTGTTAGTTAACTGGAGCTCCCAAATATTGATCTTCAATGCTGAAAAAATAGCCATTCTATGAGAGCAGATTTTCTTTGCTTCCAAGAATGATTCTGACACTTCTGCTGACAAGATTAACTAAAGACAAATACACACTCAGTTTTACTTTGGTTGTTTGGTGCAAGAAAGCAAAAGATTAAGCAAATAAATAAACATATTTCCTAATGAACTTAATAGTGGCTTTGAAAATTTGAAAATAGAGTCTTGGAAACATTAAATGAAATATAAAATATTAACTAGCACAAGTATAAGACTTTGCAGTTTACAAAGGGCTCTCACATGTGTTTCTCATTGAATCTACAGAACAACTGCAAGAGGTAAATAGACTGGTAGTATTATCATCTTTCTAATTTCATAGATAAGAGAAGTAAAGCTCAGTGAAGTTAAGTGACTTGCTCAAGGTCACACAACTAGTAAATACTATGAGCTGAACTTGCACCCAGATGCTCTGAGTCCATTTCTTGTGCTCTTTCTTCAGCATCATACTCTAATTAATTTTATTATTCAAATAACAACTAGCTGGAGCATAGAATTATCAGGCTTTCCATAAGTTTGCTAAACATATTTTGAGAAAACATATTTGCCTGTTTGATGAGTGAATGCTTGGCGGTATATTAACTTTATTTTTAATACTAACATAATACATGTGTTCAAAAATCAAAATAATATTAAAATGTGTACACTGAGAAGTCATATATACTCTTCATCTCCATTGACCCCAATTTCCTCTTGCCCCATTAGTAGCCAGTGAAATTAATGAGAAACTTATATAAATAAAATCTTAAACTAAGACCATAGAGGAATACAGGTAAATCTTATTGGTATTATTTTAAAGAAGAAAAAAATGCTTGACAGGAGAATGTGTAATGGCCTGGGGAGTTAAGGAATTAAACATTGTGATTTCTTAGTTGGCTTACCACTGACACCTGCTCTTCACACCTAAAGGTATTTTCCCAAATTAGAAATAATTTTATAGCATTAGATCTTCCTTCCTTCATTCCTCACTCCCTCCCTCCCCCCGTCCTTCCTTTCTCTTTTTTCTTTCTTTCTTTCTCTTTCTTTCTTTCTCTTTCTTTTCTTTCTCCTTCTTTCTCTTTCCTTCCTTCCTTCTTTTCTTCTTTCCTTCCTTCCCTCCTTCCCTCCCTCCCTCCTTCTTTCTTTCTTCTCTTCCCCTTCCTTCTTACCTCCCTCCCTCCTTCCCTCTCTTTTCTTTTCTTTTCTTTTCTTTTCTTTTCTTTTCTTTTCTTTTCTTTTCTTTTCTTTTCTTTTCTTTTCCTTTCCTTTCCTTTCCTTTCCTTTCTATTGAGACAGGGTCTTGCCTGTCACACAGGCTGGAATGCAGTGGTGTAATCTTGGCTCACTGCAACTTCTACCTCCCAGGCTCAAGGGATCCTCCCACCTCAGCCTCCCAGGTAGCTGGGACCACAGGTGCACACCACCACACCCGGCCATTTTTTTCTATTTTTGGTAGCAACAGGGTTTCACTGTGTTGCCGAGGCTGGTCTCAAACTCCTGAGCTCAAGCGATCTGCCCCATCAGCCTCCCAAAGTGCTAGGATTACAGGCAGGAGCCACCACACCTGGCCTAGATTTTTCTTTCAATGTGACTATCATAATAACCAATGTGCAGTAGAGTGCCAAGGGATCACAAATTACAAAAGAAATCTCCATGCAATTGTACTTCATTAACTGGTGTGATTTTCTAGAAAAAAATTGGAACACAATAATCTTTAAAGAGGTTACTGGCATCTAAAGGGATATGAAATCAAGGTTGAAACCACCCCATTCCCTTGGAAATATGTGCAAAAATTAACCAGTCTCATATCATAGACATCTTCATGTGAAGATATTTATAATCCTTCTTTATTATGCAATCAATAGTCAATGCATAAATACCTCTGTTGAAGGTCACTCAGAAGAACTGATTTTATAAATGATTGATTTCTTAGTAATAGAAATAATCATATCCCATTTTATCCAAATTTTTAATATACTCATGTACCACATAATGATGTTTGAGTTAACAATGGATCACATATACAACAGTGGTCTTATAAGATTATAATACCACATGTTTATAGTACCTTTTACATGTTTAGATACACAAATACTTACTGTTGTGTTACAGTTGCCTAGAGTATTCAGTACAGTAATATGCTGTAGATATTTGTAGCCCAGGAGCAAGAGGCCATACCACACAGCCTAGGTGTCTATTAGGCTATACTATCTAGGTTCATGGAAGTGCACTCTGAGATGTTCCCACGACACGCAATCACCAAAAGACATAATTACCATTGTTAAACAACACATTGCTGTATTTTTATTTTCTTTTAAATATTTGAATTCCCTTTTAAAAATTTGAATTTGAAAAAGAAAAAGAAATGTTTGAATTTCTTAAAAATAGGCATTATTCATTGTGGGAGATTTTCCCAGTAGGAAAAGAAGGAGTAGTAGAGTTTTAGAGACAATTCCCCACTGTTGTATACTTAGTAATGAGCAGCAGAAACACAAAGAGCATTCTAAAAGAAACACAATCATCTATAAAATTGCAGACAAATAGTTGCTTTAGGTAACTATTAGTGAGAAATAATGAAAGTAGTGTGTCTACACAATCATTATCAAAACAAAGCTGAAACAAACTCCAAAGAAATGAAGATGTGACGATTATTGGGAGGGGTGTGGGAGGCAGAAGGACGGGCTGAGAAAATTGCCGAGGAAAATCAAATGTTTTCAACTTGGATAGTTCTATTTATCATTAGGAACGTATTTTTCCCTCCTTCTAATAGATTCAAGAGAAAACGTTTTTAATAGTCTGCTGACATATGGATGTTTAATTTTCTTATTGAAAGCAAAAAAAGTGGATTTTCTTATTAATCTCTTATTGGTTCATTTTGTGATTGTTGATGTTGAAATATTAAGGATATATTATTGTAATTTTTTCTCTAAGCCGTTAAAATTTTCTCACAATTTGTATTTTCCATCTTTGACTTTCTTAACTATAAACCAAAAATAAAAAATAAAATTTTACAGAAAGCCTGAGAGTACAGAACAAGCTACAAAGAAAATCAAATATAATATCTGGCTTTAAAGCATAATGTATATTATTTGATAAAATAAGAGCTGGTCTTTAGAAGAACAAAAAAAAAAAACTAAATGCACTTATCGAGCATTTACTATATGTCAGGCAGTTGTCTTAGGCACTTTTCATCTAAATTTATACATCCAAATGTATGTCTTCTCTTATCCTCTCCCCAGCTATACTGCTCCTTGAATGTTTACTCAAATGACACCAAATTGCTCGTCATTCACCCGACAAGCCTTAATGTTTCATTCTCTGGGGCTTAGTAATTATATTCTGCCCCAAATTCCCTTTTTCCTTTGCCTACTCAACACATCTTTACTTTTTTTTTTTTTATTAAAAAACTTTTTAATTGGTTTACAAAGGAGGCTACAGACTACATTGAAACAAATCTTTCTACAAAAGGCAAAACAAACAAACAAACAAACAAACAAACAAAAAAAAAAACGAACACCAAGAGACAAAAGGTAGGAGGAAAAACAAGAAAGAAAGATGCAAACGGAGCCAGAAGAAACCTACTTAGGGACAAGATTAGCATCATACATACCTAAGAGCTGGGGGGTGAGGGGAAAGAGCAAGATGAGAGAGCATTTAAAAGCATTTACCCACACAGCCCTGGTGATAATTGGATTGGAATCAACAACAAACACAGCATGAGATTATCAAGAGGTTTTAAAAGGCAACAGTGGTGTGGACGGGTTATTGCCAGTGTTAAGAGAGAAATAAACTTGGGTTTTGGGGCACCAGAGATGGGAGCACGACCCCTCCCTTGCAGAGGATGACAGACTTAGGAAGAGGAAGCAGGCCTTGGGGCAGCTGCCACTGGAACACACCTTTACTTTCAAAGAAGAAGCTAGGCTGGGCACGGTGGCTCACGCCTGTAATCCCAGCAATTTGGGAGGCCAAGATGGGAGAATCACCTGAGGTCAGGAGTTCAAGACCAGCCTGGCCAATATGGTGAAACCCCGTCTCTACTGAAAAATACAAAACTTGGCTGGGCGTAGTGGCGGGCGCCTGTAATCCCAGCTATTTTGGAGGCTAAGGCAGGAGAATAGCTTGAACCTGGAAGGGTAAAGTTGCAGTGAGCCGAGATTACACCATTGCACTCCAGCCTGGGTGACAAGAATGAAACTCCATCCCCCACCCCAAAAAAGAACAAGCCAGAGACATTCTCCTTTAGAAAGCCTTCCCTAACCATACCCTTCATCCCCAGTAGAGGAACACTGCTTCTTCTGTGCTACCTCAGCATCTTGTGTTGTTGCCTTTCTCCCTCAGGCTTGTCTTCATGTAAACAAGCATCTGACCTCACCAGAGACTATGAGCTTCATGGGGGAAAGGAGTGACTCTACTAGGAAGTCAATAAGTGTTTGATGAATGATTAAATCAATTGATCAATAAAAATTTGAGTGCCAGTAATATTTTTAAGCCTAAGCATCTTGAAAATGGATTGGTTCATGTGGAGAAGCTGATGCGAGTCCTTAAAATAATAAAAATAAATGGTAAACAGTTCAACAAAGCCAAAGGAGAGCTTTTGCTCTACACCGTCATGAAGATCCACTTATGAAAGAATGAACTGGGTTCAAGGATTCAGAAAAAAGTCACAAGTGAATGTAGAAAGAACAGGTAGTAACTAATTATAATATTTGTTATCTTTATGGAGTGCCCAGTATGTCTTATGTATGTTGTGCCATTTAATTCTCACAAAGCACTGTAAACATTGTTATTCCCATTTTGTGAATGATGGAATAAAATCCCAGGGAAGTTACACAACAATTAAGTAGCAGAGGCAAAATTCTGACAATGGTCTGCCTGACTATGGTGTCCATTTGAAATACCACATCTCCAAGAGGGGCCCACAGCCAGATCTTAACTGCCAATCTCTGGGACTTCACCTATTCCTCACTTCTTTAGAAGGAGAAAAAGGCCATGTTCATTTAACTATAGGCTAAGTTCATGGATTTTAAAGCACTTTGCCTTCACAGCCTCATTAAACTTATATGCATGGCCTCAGGATCTGCTGAGCCACGTTGTGCTGCTAAGCCCTGGGGCTTTAGAATGACTTGCTCTAAGAGAGCACTTTTCTTAAATCCGGCAAGTCGGCAAGTCGTTGCTTAATAAAATATACACCAACTATCTGAGCAATTGAGGGAAGAGGGTAGTGATTATGGTTTAAAACTGAATATAAAAGGAAGCAGATTACCACTGAAGTGAGAATTTCTGAATGTCATTTGGTCTAAATGGAACTGTGATTAGGAAAAGAAAAGAGACATATGAAAAGGTCATGAAAAGAAAAATAATAGCAATTTTGAATTTCAACTTAGTAGGTGAAATCTGGGGGATCACAAATGGAAATACTTTCTAAAGCACCCAACTCTAAAGCATCTAATGTAGAAGGTACAGTTGCAACAGGAAAGTGCACGCAACCTTTAAGGAGCAAGATATTTGGCTCATAATTAATACATTAAATTTGAATAAAGTTAGATCAAATGTATATGAAAGATGTTGCTGAGGTTATAATCAGTCTGACTTTAGGCAGCAGCAAAATTTTTCTTTTGTAAAAGAAAAAAATCAGAAAAGAAAAAGGCTAAGAAGGATGAGTTTTATTGTCAGTAAATGTGTATATCTTTCTAGTCATAAATGTGAGATTATAGATATAATGGGCTTAATTAATGAGCCACTGGAAAGTAAATATTCAGAAAAAAACAAAACTTACTTCTTATGAAGAGAGACAAAGATGTTCGAGAACGGAGCAGAAGTCAAATGCAGTGCTTCTGCTATTTGGCTAGCTGCATGACCTTGTGACAGCTATTTAGCCTCTTTAATCTTCAGATTTCTCATCTGTGAAAAGGGACTAACACCTACTTCATAGCATAATTTTGATGGACAAGTTATAATCATAATTTCCCCCGATAGAAAGTATCCAGTATTAATTACTAAAATAATGAAAGTTAATGTTGCAAAGTGCCTACTGTGTACCAGACCGCGTTCTATGTATCCCACGTATTAATTAGTGTAATCCCTAAAACAAGCCTATCAGATAGGGGCTATGATTATTTCCTTTTCAGAGATGAAGAAACCAAGGCACAGAAAGGCTCAATAACTTGCCCAAGATCACACGGCAAAGTATTAGTGCTGAGAGTCAAATTCTGGTCTGGCTGTAGCCTCCCTGCTCTTGACCATCAGAGCCTGCTACGTTTTTGTTGTAAAATGATAGCCTGTTTTAGGTTCTTCACAGCATATGTCACCACATATAATTACCTTACTTATTTGCCGTGGTCTTCCTTCTCCCAGTTGAAAATAAGCTCCATGAGAACAAGAACCTAACTGAATTATAATAGTAATCCCAGGTGATGGGATAATTCTCTGATCAAAGAATTATTACTACCATGATACACGTTTACCTATGTAACAAATCTGCACAGTTTGCACATGTACCCCAGAACTTTTTGAGGGGAAAACATAATAAAATTTTATCCTAAAAAAAGAACACTACAGAATAATTAATCCCAAAATGTCCATATCCCAATGCCCAAAACCTGTGATTATGTCACCTTACATGGCATATAGGACTTTTCAGATGTGACGAAATTAAGGATCTTGAGATGAGAAGTCAATCCTGGATTATCTGGATGTGCCCAATCTAATCATAAGGGCCTTTTGATAACAAAAAAAAAAAGAGAGAGAAGCAGGAGAGTCAGAGAGGAAGATGTTATGACAGAATAAGAGACCAGAGTGACAGCCCAAGAAAGACTAGATGGGGCATTGCTGGCTTTGAAGACAGATTCTTCCCTGGACCTCTAGGAGGAATGCAGTGCTGTGGACAGATTATTTATTCCAGTGAAACCTATTTTTGTCTTCTAAACTCCAAACTCTCAGATAAATATATGTTGCTGTGAGTTACTAAGAAAAAATGATAATAATTGTATTTACTATTGGTAAATAAGAATGTTAAGAAACCATAAAAGATGATGAGAGAATCAAGTAAAAAAAATGAAAGAAAATATATGTAAGAAGTTAAGATTCTAAGAAACAATAGCAAACAAAAGCATTGCTAATAATGACTCAGAAGCACTCCCACAAATTAACAGGCAGTTTGTTTAGAAAAGATAGCCTTGGCAAAATACATGGCACATATATTTTCCCTCAATTGTTGATGATATAATTAAAGACATACAATCTCATTTTTCTTCATTTTTCAAATTTATAAGAAGGAGGAACACAGTGGAATCAGCATTGCCATGGAACACAAAGAAGAATACCAAAGACAAATAGGTTTAACTCATAACTCATTATTAAAAAAAAAAAAAAAAAAGCAGGCCAGACACAGTGGCTCACACCTGTAATCCCAGCACTTTGGGAGGCTGAGGTGGGCGGATCATGAGGTCAGGAGATCGAGACCATCCTGGCTAACATGGTGAAACTCCGTCTCTACTAAAAATACAAAATATTAGCCAGGTGTGGTGGCACATGCCTATAGTCCCAGCTACTTGGGAAGCTGAGGCAGGAGAATCGCTTGAACTCAGGAGGCGGAGGTTGCAGTGATTCGAGATCATGTCACTGCACTCCAGCCTGGGTGACAGAGCGAGACTCCATCTCAAAAAAAAAAAAAAGCATTCAGTGGAATCTCCCAAGATTAGTCTTAATATCCATATTGCTTCTAAGAAGAAAATATGATAATAGCATTTGTCAACATCCAAGTAACCAAGCAAAACACAATGTCAAGGAAATAAAATGGACATTGTATGCTGTCCAGTGTGCTCTCAAAATTTCATGTGGATCTACTTTTTATTTATTATCTACATCTACATTCCAACAAACATACACTATCACTATTGAGTATATTTGGGTAGCAATTCTAATACCTTTACTTTCCATTGGTACACAAAGGCAACAGTTTTTTATCTCTCTTCAGTTGGAGAAACTCAATTGTACATATATTGTACCTTCTATGTTCCCAGCCCTTTGCTAGGCACTAGGAACAAAGACACGGCTCTCAGTCTCAAAGGCTGAAAAAGCAAGGTCTACTTGGCTACCATGTTTGTCTGTCTGAGACATCTGTCTACATCTTGGATTCTAATGCTGCATTAAACATCTAACCTCTGTTAAAACTGAAGGTATGTTGTTAGTATCATAGGCCCAAATCCAGCCTGTGGTGTAAAAATGGACACTTTTGTGATTTCTGTTAAACACCAACCCCAAATCAAAAGCCATTTTCTTTCTGGATATTAAAGAACAATGCAAGAGCCAGAATTGTGATTTAGAATATATTTATAGTATGTTATTCTAAAAGGTAAATATTTCTCCTTTTCAAGACAGAAACTAAGATATCAGGATTATTTTCAGGACAAATCTGCTGCCTCTAAGTATTTTGATTAATTCCTCTAGCAGTAATTTCTTAAAGTATTTGTTTTTAATTGTGTATCCCATCAAGATGTTAACGTTCCACTAAGAGTTTTAGAGAAAATGTGGGCTTAAAAAATTGTTTTAACACACTGATAAAATAATTCATTTGACATATAGCTATGAGCAGTTCCCCAGGACTTTCTTTAGGCTATATTTCACAATGCCAGGACAAAAAAAAGAACAAAGAAAGTCAAACATTACTTTTTTCTAACCTGGGAGTTGAGTGTACAAGGGAGGTGTCATTTTAATACTATAACAAAACATGTAATTTTGAGTAAAGTTTTTAATTGTATTTCTAAAACCCTGGATCATATCCAAGTCAAATCTAGAGAGTGTGCTGGCCATCTCTGCCTGCCCACACCTACAGAGCAGGCTTATCAGCCTAACATTCTGCAACCTGAGAGCCAAGTTTGTCTCTCCTCAAGTCTGGGACAGACCACAGACATCTGGCTTCAAAGGCCATAGTATTGTAATGACTAAAGTAGGGAACACCTCCTGAGTTAAGAAAGAGGCACTGAAATGAAGTGATCAAAGAACAGACTCTGGAACCAGACTCCTGTGTTCAAACCCTAAATCTGTCACTTACTAGCTGTGAGACCCTGGGAAAGGTACTTAACCTCTTGGTGCATCAGTCTCTTTATTAGTAAAATTGAGATAATAATAGTAGCTATAAGATAATTTTGAAATTAAATAGGTTAATATTTATAAAGCTCTTACAACAGTGACTCAAAGATAATAAATCCCAAGTGTTGACAGGCAGAGAGATAGAGTGACTCCCATCCAACCTCACCACCACAGCAAGGTCAGTGACATTTGCCTTCTCCCTTCCCTGCACACCCCTTTGGGGCAACTGGCCTTTGTGATTTCCATTTCTTTTCAGCACCACTCATTCAAATTGCTTTAATCTGATTTTGCTTGGCTAAATATATTCATTCATTAAACAACCATATATTGAATATCTATGATACATCAGTACTTTCTAGTTCCAAAAGCTGGCAGTGGTAGGGTAGGAATCTTCCCCCTCCTGCTGCCCCACAATCATTACTCCCTCCACAATCACTCCCACTGTGATTTTCTCAGCTTTGCACCTGTCTCAGGGGATCTGGTAGTCAATGCTTATGTGCTTCCAGCCGTGTGATAGGACTGCTGTGATTTTACATAAACTGGTATGAGGTATACTCCCATTCATTAAGAAATGGCTTCTCTTTCCTAAATAACCCATCTATAGTTAGAATCCACCAAACAGTTTTCAGTGGCTCTTGTTCAAACAAATGGCCAACATGGGCTTACCTGAAAGATAAGTTCTGAAAGATCTCGAACTGGTCTGAATTAGGTGCAATGTCTGTTCTGTAAATAGAACCACTTTACAAGAATATGAGATCTGGCATAAAATAGACAATCAATATTTTTTTAATGAGTTAATAATATGAGAGGACCAGTGAGAGAAGAAGGACAGACAACATTGTAGGAACCACTGAGCCTGACTAGAGAGAAATTTCAAAATAAAGAGTGGGATATGGGTCCTGGGGTAATTAACTTTGAATCTAAAATGCAGCTAATGTGGGATATAACATTATATGTTATATTCCATTTTAAAAACCTGCCTATGTTAACTATAAGGTGCGATCAACTGTAAGATGAAGCCTTATTTCAGGTATATAAAAATGTGGAAAAAGTTGCCTTTTACAACTGATGAAATATGGTGATCATTCACATTTTCCTTGCAACTCACATGGTGAACAGTCACATGTGGCATAAGTGAAATTGGCTGTGGGTTTCTCTATGCATTTATTATAAGTTCACTCCTTTCATTCCTAATGAAGAGAGCAATTTGCAATGCAAGCAAAAGTAAGAATGAAGCTATAATAGAAACAATCTTGATTCACATTAATTTATTAAAAATCAGTTCTATGAGAATGCATGGACACAAAGAAAGGAATGACAGACACTGGGGCCTCCTTGATGTTGGAGGGTGGGAGGAGGGAGAGGATTTAAAAATATATCTATTGAGTATTGTCCTTATTACCTGGGTGACTAAATAATCTGGACACCAAACCCCCACAACACACAGTTTACCTATGCAGCAATCCTGCACATATATGCCTAAACCTAAAATAAAAGTTGAAAAAACTTCTTAATTTCAGTTCTTTGTACATAATTACTAAAACATGACATAACAGTGTGTAATGGACCATAGGGGAGAACTGATGTCCCAAGCTAGCAAAAGGGTAGTATGGCAGCCCTTTGTAGGGAACTTTGCCTTCAAGGGTGGACAGGGAGGTTGCTGCTCAAAAAGCCAACCTGGCAGGTGGGAACAGAAAATAACAAAACCAAACAAACAACTACTTGCTTTAAACTATATCACAGACTCTGACTCAGATGTTCAAAGCTTCTAAGAAGCTGTCATATAAGAATTTGATACTTGGCCGGGCGCGGTGGCTCACACCTGTAATCCCAGCACTTTGGGAGGCCGAGGCAGGCAGATCACGAGGTCAGGAGATAGAGACCATCCTGGCTAACATGGTGAAACCCAGTCTCTACTGAAAACACAAAAAAATTAGCTGGGTGTGACCACGTGCGCCTGTAGTCCCAGCTGCTGCGGAGGCTGAGGCCATGAACCCAGGCCATGAACCCAGGAGGCGGAGCTTGCAGTGAGCCGAGATCCCACCACAGCCTGGGTGACAGAGCAAGACTCCGTCTCAAAAAAAAAAAAAAAAAAATTGATACTTAATCTCAACACTTAGGTTTGCTATCGTCCTTATCATGAAAAGTACTACAATTCCCAAACTCATGGCACAAACATATGTTGACAAAATCTCTATACAAAATGTGAGGTATAATCAACAAAATCTTTGGAACAGAATGTGAGGTGATGCTAGAATGTGGTGTCAATTGTGCCCTAACTTAATTGGAAAGCCAATGAAACTTGAATAGAATGGTCCACCTGCAGTATGGTCTTCCATGCTCTGTCATGTAGCATTGGAAAGGATCAGATGCTTGTTAAGAACATCTTTCAACTGTGTTGTTTATGCTTTTGTTTTTGAGTCAGCAATCGCTGACAGATTTTAGAAACTGGCAGGAATAAAGAATCAGACATTTAATTTGGCAGGACAGTCTTGTACTTAAGATAAAGGGATCTGGATTTGTGATGCCTTCTTCAAAATATTAATTTCTCTTTTGAAACCAAATTATATTTAGTTTCAATATCTTATTTAAAATGCATTTTTACTTACATATCATCTTCTTTGAGCCCTTAAATAGCCTGGGAGTTAGATCATGGACTTTGAGCTTCTCAAGGATTAGAGCAGTGTTCTTCTCACAGTTTCTTGGTACTTGCCCAGCATCTGGTAATTATAATAACTCCCTGCGAGATTCCAGGGAAAATTTCAAGCCAAGTAAGAACTGGAAGGGAAAGACTTCCATATCCAAATAAAATACATTTTAATTAAGTAAGATTTGTTGAGTAGCTATGCTGTTCAGGGATCTGTGCTAGGTAGTGAGTTTATGAGGATGAATGATACAGCTCCTGGCCTCCAATTTTCCCATCTACTAGGGAACACACAACAGCACATTTGTCAAGGGTAATCCAATAGGGGGAAGCACAGGGGGATTAGAGATGTCTATGCAGCCATTTGCATTCAATCGGAAGGAGTCTAGGAGCAGTTAGTTAGTCAAGGACCTGAGATATAATGTTGGGGGCAATGGGAACTAGGAGTCCAATTCAGACAGAAATACATGCATACAAATGCAATTCAGACAGAAATAAACAACAGGTACAAAGCTTCAGAGAAGAATGAACAGGTGCATTTGTTTCAGAGACTATCATTATTCAATATAATTGTAAGTTGCAAATTGTAATTGTAAATTAAGGCATAAACTTGAGATTGGCCAAATATCAGACCGGCAAGGAACCACTGATAGACTCAAAGTGAATAATTTGTGGATAATTTAACATAGGAGTTATTTACCAAAAAGTGGGCCAGATGTCCTGGAGAGGTACTCCAGGACTATTAAGTATGGGATTGTTACCCCTCCTAGACGGGGTCTCCTTGTAGCAATTATCCGACTGCAGAGATTCTCCTGAGGAGACTGCAGTGAGGAATCCAGCAAATAAATGCCCATTCCCACTGTCATTCTGCCTCCCATCTACTGCTAGTGTTCTCCCTTTGCCAAACCCAACCAGAAGCCATATGTGGTCCATGCTTATCAGCTTCCCAGGCACAGATCAGAGTGAAGAAGGATGGAGAGCTAAGAAGCCAACAATGAAAATCTATACAGCATAAATCTGAAGATAAAAATTTGGCTAAACCTTGAAAGGTCTTGTATCTTCTGCTCATTGTCTTGTACCTTAAGACAATGAAGTACATTCAAAGGGTGTTAAATAAGGGAATATTTTTGTAGAGACAACCCACAATGTACTTGATGTAGGCAGAAAGGTAGGGCAAGACTAGAGAAACAAAGAGGATTTAGTAAGCTGCTGCAGTTATCTAGGCAAGAGATTGTGGTGTTGAACTGGGAAGATGTCAGTGGAAATGGAAAGAAGGGACTGGATTTGTGACTGATCTATTTGGAGACAGGTTTTTTTTTGTTGTTATTGTTTTTGTTGTTGTTTTTCTGTTGTTGTTTTTAGAATAGATGGAGATGGTGGGCCAGGCGCGGTGGCTCATGCCTGTAATCCCAGCACTTTAGGAGGCCGAGTCAGGCGGATCACCTGAGGTCAGGAGTTTGAGACCATCCTGGCCAACATGGTGAAACCCCGTCTCTACTAAAAATAAAAATTAGCTGGGCGTGGTGGCGGGCACCTGTAATACAAACAAACAAACAAACAAACAAAAAAAGTAGATGGAGATAGATTAGAGAAGAAAGTGAGCAGGCATTGAATTGGAAGTCTAGAAATGAGAAACAATATGTGTTTAGGACTTGGTCTCAGCTTTTGCACTATGCAGCTAAGTGACCCAGTTCTTTCAGCCTCTTTTGAGCCTCAATTTTTTTATCTGCCAATAATGGGAATATAAGCTGGACTTCTTAAATTCTTTTTTTTTTTTTTTTTTTTGANTGGCCGGATCTCAGCTCACTGCAAGCTCCACCTCCCGGGTTTGCGCCATTCTCCTGCCTCAGCCTCCCGAGTAGCTGGGACTACAGGCGCCCGCCACCTTGCCCGGCTAGTTTTTTGTATTTTTTTTAGTAGAGACGGGGTTTCACCGTGTTAGCCAGGATGGTCTTGATCTCCTGACCTCGTGATCCGCCCGTCTCGGCCTCCCAAAGTGCTGGGATTATAGGCTTGAGCCACCGCGCCCGGCCTTAAATTCTTAAATTTAGTGTTCTGTTCTTTCACATTCATAATGAACCTGAAGACAATTTCTGCCCACCAGGTAAAGGGCTTTTAATGAACTGAGCATGTCAAGGGAACTTCAGGAATTCACAAGAAGAGTCTGAGGATACTGCTCAGCTGAAGGTCTTTTGGATGTTGAGTTTGTTCATTAAGCAATTCAACTGTCAGTGCCTTAGATTTAAATGTAAGTGAATAGAAGGCCATCCATGAAGGGAAAGTTAGTATGTTCTCTCTGCCTTCCAAATATCACAACCCATATTTAATATTATTCATTTTGAAATGATTTAATAAAACATCTTCGGGAGCTTCAAGACTCCTTTTTGAATGTCCTACTTGTGAGTTTTGAAATCTGGGACAGAGCTGAGCTAAGCTGAGCTGGTAATTATTATCAGTGTTCTAATTATTAATTTGAGTTCTGGACGTCCTTTATAGAACCTGTAGGACTTTTCCTAGTGAAGAACAGGAATTTGGCAGTCTATCTTAGCTACTAGTATAAATTTTTTTGCAGAAATCTTTCTCCATTTAAAACCACTATGAGTACAAAGCGCTCCTAGGTCTCATCTAACATTCTGTGATTTTGTGTCAACAGGAACCTCTCTCACAGAGGGAAATCACTTCTCAAAGAAACAGGTAGGGTGGTATGACAGCAGCATAGTGTAATTTGTTGAACAATGAATCCAGGGAGGAACTACTCTAAATTAAAGCCCTACAATGAAAAAAAATCACTAAAAACAGCTGGAAAGCAAAGACATTTGCTAAAGCCTTCAAGGTCACAGTTGTGCTAATTAAAGGAAAGCCCAAGGGGGTCAAGCAAATTTTGAAAAGAGCTTTTAGATGCTCCCATCTGAACTGCTATTCCCTTGCTGTTCACCGCAGGTACTTTTTCTCTCCAACCACAATTCTATGTTCATGCATGTGCCTTGGTTGGGAATGTGCCCTCTGCCATTCGGCTATCCGTGTCTTACCTCTTATTTTCCAATCAACTCATACAACCTGCCCTTCCAGGACAGCTCAAGTCTTCTTCCTCTGTAAAGCTTCCAGTTGTTATCTTTCTATCTTCTGAACCATTATTGTACTTTATCTATATAGACACTTATGACATTTTACCCATTATTGTACTTTATCTATATAGACACTTAGGACTTTTTATGTTGTGTCATAGTAACTTATGTACTTCTTATTCTCTCCTTTAAATCAGAATCTTTCTGACTCATTCCGGTGTCTGAAATATATTAGATACTCAATGTATATCTCTTGATTGATTGAATGAATGAAGCCATCAATTAACCACTCAATCAGTGAAAATAAATAACATGTCCTTTGAAGTATATATTCTCTGTGGCCTTGGAAAGCATCTCTTTTATAGTTTCTTCTTCATCAAAAGTTCAGTCGTCATAGCCATAAAAAATATTATATTACGAAATGGTAAATATCCTGAGAAATTACATAAATGATACAATTGCAAGTCATATTATGAGTAAAGAGGAGGGTGATATAATCAAAACAAGAATGATCAACCTAGAAAATAAGATTGAAACTGTGGTATTTAATTATTTTTAAGTTACTTTTATTACCTCCTTACTATATATCAAGCACTGGACTAAGCAGATTGCATGCATTTTTTTCATTTAATCTCAAAGCATGCCTGTGAGATAGTTACTTGTATTCTCTTTATGGTATACATTAGGAAACTGAGACTTGGCAAAACTAAGTAATCTACTCTAGATTACCCAGTCATTAAGTAGCAGTGCTGGGTTTCATGTACAACTCATATATAACTTCATTTATGCTATACTATGTATGCAATGAAGTCTCTTAGATTTGGATAAATGTGACTAGAGAATAGAAGCTGCCTATTCTCCTATAGGCTGCAAAGATATGGAAAGGGAACATGGCTGGTAAGCTAAAGGATCAAGGGATCCAGTCCCCTGATGGACTGGGTTATGGGGAGTGTGTGGAGAAGGGTGCATAGTTCTGTGGGGTAATCAGATGTGATGTGGAAAGATGTGTGGAGCTTGAAAAGGGACAGCATTAAATGACAGACCAAGAAGGCTGAACTAGATCCTGATGGAAATGAATAGGAGACTAACCAATAGAAGTGGCAGGTTTGGAAGATTAGTCCAGCAGAGGCACACAGAGTTGTTGGGTAATAGAGTGACTTGTTAGGTTACAGAATTTTTTATTACAACCTTCAGAGTCTTGCTCCCAAGAAAAGAAGAGACATTTACAGTCAACAAAAATTTTATTTGAACTTAGGTCTCTGTATGATTACTTCCATATAACCGTTTTCTAGCCTAAATTCTATAATAATTATGTCCTTAACTTATAGTTGGTGGACACAGATGTTAGCTTTCTCCTTTGTATTAACCAAGTCAATAAGGGCAACAGACATGGTGATCAGTACTCAGTGCAGTTGTTCTGATACCAGCATTTCTACAGGTGGCTATAGGAAGTGAGTGGGAAAGAAAATAGGCAAATAAAAAAGTAGAAAAAGAAGAGAAGGGGGTTATATTAAAGGAACTTTAAGCATCAAAGTCTGATGAGGAAAGGGAATGTGCATGTTTGAGTGTGTATATATGTGTGTGAAGTCAGAGAAGCTTTCTAAGAAGCCCTATACCTGTCTTCATCAAGCCATCTCCTTTAAACAACCCTGAGATCAACAGAAGGCATCAGGACCCCTGTTTCTGGTCAACACAAATTATCTAAGATTTCCTTACCTTTGACCCCAGTCTCTGAAAGGCGTCATCTATTCATCACGGCCTCTATTTAAAGACAGTTTGCTTTACAACACAGTGGGTTGTCCCTACCATTATGCATTGAGTGGTGGTCTTGGATCCCACCTCTGGGTCCCAGCTCACCTCTTTAACACTTTCAGTGCCACTTTAAGCCACAAAGTAGTTCTTTATTAAGTGATGACTTTCTAGCTTTGAAAAGTTTCAGAATGTAAACAATGCAGTCTCCATTCAGTAGAACCCAATTCAAATTGTTTGAAATATATAAATTCACTGATATTCAGTCAGTAAGAACCAAAGCAATATCAAAAAGCAGAAGAGCCCTAGCTCTGGAGTCAGACTGATGTCTGAATTCCAACTCTGTCACTTTGCTGACCTTGGGAAGGTTGTTTAGCCTTTCTGAGCCTCATTTTTCTTCATAGTGAAAATGGGGATCATATAAATTCCTCAAAAGTAAGAGACGTAAACAAAATAATGCAGACAGAAACTTCTAGTAGAGAACCATATGCAAACTAAGCACTCCGTGAATAGGACAGATAATAACTATTATCCTCATAGGCACATTTGCCACATACGCGTATTGTGTATGTTTGTTTAATATAGAATATATGACGTATATTTCTATATTAGTACTTTATGTATCTGTAATACCTAAGACATAGTGTGATACATAGTATATGATCAATAAATATTTGCTGAACAAAGTTGAAAGGCTAACTATAATGGGTTTTTCTCATACAAATGTTGAATTTTATGTTAATAACGAACTCCAAGACTCCCTAAGACTGCTAACTCTATGTAACAATCCCCAGTAACAGATTATAAAGATGGAAATTTTTGTATTTGTTTATATGGTTTTTTAAAACTGGGTTGGATTACTTTCATCAAATGCTTTCTCTGGTATAAGATACTGTTCTGTTTTACATGTATTACCACATTCAATTCTCACAGCAATCCTATGAGGTTATTAGCTCCTTCTTTCAGATGAGGAATCTGAGAAATAAAGATGTAAAGTGGTCTGTGGAGGCTCACAGCTTGTAGAAGGAAGACCCAGGACTCCAACCAGGAAGTCTGGCCGTAGAGCCAGGACTTGAAACTACTACCCTGTCTCTTCACATGTTCTTATTGTTGTTAAGCAATGAAAATTAGCAATATATCTCAGTCTTTTAAAGCACAGTAAAAATGAATGCATTTGGCAATCTTATATCTTTACCAATTATATGATTACACTAAGTTAATAGCTATTTGCCATCTTTAGCACACAAAACATTACATAAGTTCACACTTGAGAATGAAACCTGTGGCCCAGATGGTTCTAAAAGCAGGTAATGCATTCTGGATTTCACTCGTGTGAGATAATTATAAATTATTTCATAAATTAATTCAATTAAATAATTATATAATTCAAAAATATTCTAATTCTGAGGGTGTGGTGCCTTTCCATAATAATGCCTGAGACTATTCTTTTGGTTCTAGAGCTTATAAAGTAAAGGATTAGTTAAGAAGAATTAAATATAGTGAGGAATAAACAACCCAATTTAATCTTTTGCTGAAGCAAAAAGTATATACAGTAGGACATTTTCAAAATTAATTTGCAACTATTTGAGTGTAACTCATAAGGCCCATAGCTTGTAGTGATTTTTAATTTTGTTAAAGGCACGTATGGGAATAAACCCTTAACTAGTAAGAGAGTCTGCCAACCACCTAAAGCCAAATTTCAAGATATCTGTATTCTCTTCTCAACCTTAATTGGATAGTAACCCCCATAGTCACTTCCTGTTCCTCACTGTCTCCCTTGTTCCTCTTTCTCCTAGAGGCTGTATTTCAAATGGTCTAAAAATTGACCCCTGAGGTTTGTATGGTTAACCATTTCATGTCCACTTGCATATTTATTATAATAGCTTAGATTCTTGGCCGGTAAATAAACACTATAGATCATAATGTGTGTCCATTACTCTATCTAATCAATGACTATGGAATTTTTAGGGCTGTGGAAATCAAAACAATGTTTTTTGAGTCTGGGAAAGTAATAAAATATTCCTATATTTACCCTTTGTTAATGAACTTAAATATACTGTCTAGATGCTTACAGTGTATTATATTAAAAATACTATATGTGTATGTACATTCATATGAGACTATTACATTGAAATGAAAACACAGTCATATTTAATTTTTGCTGCTTGCTTGTGGACATCAGCCACAGATTTACTTGAGTTCTGATAAACATATCACAAACTCCTGATATCAGAGTAGACCTAATTTTGAATAGCTTAAAGCCATTTATAGTCATTCAAGTGTATAATCTGTGCTGGAAATGTAATTTAAAATATATTAACTTGTATTCTTTTTCATTATAGTTACATTTATTTTTATTTCTTCATTTTTAAAACCTACATTTAAAAAATATTATTTTATTTACACAATCTTCTTTGAAATAAGGTAAAAGTAGGTAAGATCTTGTAACACATCAATTTACCTTTTGAATGTTAATCATAGGCAACATTCATTTGAATTTTCTCACAACAAATAAATCTGACATTTAAACCATGCTGGTATTTAGAAGCTAGAAACATATTCCAGGACTTACCTAAAATAATATTATATTTTCCTGGAGGCAAGTTAGTTTTTTTTCCTTGCTTAAATGAAAGCTATTATAGCAATTAGAATAAATAATTATAAATTAAATTATCACTGATAATTACATCTTTTTCATCCTGACCCGTATCTTTGCTAATATTATTTCTCTAACTAACTCACATCACTCTCTTTTGCTTTCTAAGGACTTCTTTTTCACATGGCAAATTGTTTCCTCCTGTATCTTGTGTTTCAGTGAAATCTTTGTATCTCTTACATGAAAAGCTTCAGCAATCATAAGTAAGGTTCTTAACCTTTGGTTCTCCTGAATCTCTAATCATCAAGTCACAGGCCAGAAAGGCAGGCACCAAAGTGAGAAATGTAAAGTGATCATGTGGAATAGACCCCTGTTTTATTTACCATCAGTAAGGATAGGAGACCTCTACCTTCTTAATGCAAATGATAAATGTTACTTTTGCAGTTTACTCACTTTAATTAGCATGATGCACTGCTTCTCATAATGGGAGTCCTAAATATAGGAGATTTCAACATAATAAATTAAATACAATTAGGCAAGACAGAAGTCAAATTCATTCTTTGCAATTCTAATCCTTTTATTGAATATACTTGACATTTAATGCAAAATAAGAACTCCACTGCCTTCCAAGGATTTATACAATAATAGATACTCATTAAAAAGTTAGTGTTAGGCCGGGCGCGGTGGCTCAAGCCTGTAATCCCAGCACTTTGGGAGGCCGAGATGGGCGGATCACGAGGTCAGGAGATCGAGACCATCCTGGCGAACACAGTGAAACCCCGTCTCTACTAAGAAATACAAAAAATAGCCGGGCGAGATGGCGGGCGCCTGTAGTCCCAGCTACTCGGGAGGCTGAGGCCGGAGAATGGCATGAACCCGGGAGGCGGAGCTTGCAGTGAGCTGAGATCCGGCCACTGTACTCCAGCCTGGGCTACAGAGCGAGACTCCGTCTCAAAAAAAAAAAAAAAGTTAGTGTTAGAAACT